>NW_013563156.1:0-86500 GCF_000968595.1 Rasamsonia emersonii CBS 393.64
TTTTTGGCACATCCAGGCACTGCCTGATGAATGCATCATGAATTCATTCCCATCGATTCAAATTATTGATAGTCTCAATGACTGCCTGTGTAAGCGCTCCGGCTTCAATACAAAGAACAAATGGCTGCGCCAGTCATGTGGTACTACGGAGTATGTATGTATACCTGTAGCTCATGCTGAAGTTAATTATCAGTGTCTGCTTGAGAAGTAGTTGACAGTTCACAGGTTCCAGTTCATCCTTTTTCTATGTGCCATGTTTCTTGATAAGATAGCTACCTGTTGGAACCTGTTAGGCTTGGATGCGTGTATGATGTAGCAGCCCACAGACAGCCACTTACGGAGTACTGTTGGCGGTGGGCACAGGACCCACAGAAGCCACACGGCCATACAACGTCATCGCTCCGTGGGTCAAGCGACCCGAATATCCAATTTTCCTCCTTGTCTTGCTAGCCTTCTCAATTATTTTGCGCCATTGTGACTGGAATTCGCGTTCTTTATGTAGATATCTTTCTCGAATCACGGCTGCGACATAGCCGTATCTCAAGTTAGCTATTTCTGGCACTGTATTAACTTTTTTTCAGTGTCCTCGATTCAAAGGCGGTATCTCGATCACCTCACTCGATTTCTACAATTGTTGAAAATACGAGAGTTGAAAGGTGTTTTGATGGTTGAGACCATTGTGCCTTGGGAGAATACCACGTTTTTCCGAGACTTAACATGTCTCATAATCAAACACACGGAGGCTTGGGAATGCACTCTCCAGGCAGTTTAAACATGGATTCACGCAACAACTCCTCGGATAATACGCTACCTTCGCCCAGTCAGCAGCATAGGGGGATTCCGGAGAGACGTGGGTGAGACACGAGATCCATTGTCAAGCTGAACCACGATGTCATGCACTATTACATTAACATGCTGATTCGTATGTCGTAGGATCCGATGGGCGCCTCTGAATATCGGTTTGGAAAGGCGTCTTCAGACGTTCGTTGTCCTATGTCATACTCTCACAATTGCTATTTTCTTGACAACTTTCTTCTTCATGTGTGCTATGCCTTTATTCTGGCCGCTACTTCTGCCATATCTCGTCTATATTTCTCTTTTTTCGACCGCCGCAACCTCCGGAAACTTGAGCGGTCGCAGTCAGACCTTGCGTTCGTCTCGAATTTGGTCACTTTATGCCTCCTATTTCCCTGCTCGATTGCACCGTACCGAATGCCTTCCTCCCACTCGGAAATATATATTCGGGTATCATCCCCACGGTATCATTTCTCATGGGGCATTTGCAGCGTTTGCTACAGAAGCTCTTGGCTTCTCTCAACTTTTCCCCGGAATCACAAACACTTTGCTCACTCTCGACTCCAATTTCCGCATCCCATTCTACAGGGAGTATGCTATGGCTATGGGTCTTGCTAGTGTCTCTCGCGAGTCTTGTGAAAACTTGCTCACCAAGGGAGGTACTGATGGGAAAGGAATGGGCCGTGCCATCACGATCGTCGTGGGAGGCGCCCGTGAGTCTCTTGACGCACAGCCTGGCTCTCTTCGTCTTGTATTAAAACGTCGTAAGGGATTTGTGAAACTGGCCATTCGCACGGGAGCAGACCTAGTTCCGGTGCTGGGATTTGGTGAGAATGAGCTTTACGAGCAAGTGAATTCGGAGCAACACCCGATTATCCACAAGTTTCAGATGCTTGTTAAGAAAACTATGGGGTTTACGATACCACTTTTTCACGCTCGTGGTGTATTTAATTATGATGTGGGATTGATGCCGTACCGTCGTCCACTCAATATCGTCGTCGGTCGACCCATTCGGGTTGTTCAGCATCAAGATAAGAACGATATCGATGACAACTATGTAGATGAACTGCACGCCAAATATGTGCAGGAATTGCAGCGGCTCTGGGAAGAGTGGAGGGATATTTTTGCGGTGGGGAGAACGTCGGAGCTCGAGATTGTTGCATAGGTGGTCATTGAGTTATACTCGACGGGTAGAAACATCAAGTATCTGATCTATATACTTAATTGATGCTCCTTGTATATGGAATCGTGAAATGCCCTGATGTACTACTACTCTGCTACATATAGTGTACGAGTGTATGGAGGTCTGTAAGTATAGCAAAGAGTGGCGGCAGCTCGGGTGTTCATACCTAAATAGCGATTAGATAGATAACTTCAGCGAAAGTCATGGGGAATAGTGTTGGGATCAGCGAGAACCAAAGGGACACACTCTAAGAACCAAACTACCTCTATATATGACTCGGACGGCTCGGGCCGCCCGGCGAGGTTCCATTAATTAGCAGAGTATGCTCAGCAGTCTTACACCTTTTCTATTCTGGTAGGTATGTACTTTGCGAGCTGGCAACTCAGAGAATTAGGTATACACTGAAAAATGATCATATCGGGCCGAAAATCTAGTATCTTCCGAGAGGCGCAGGGAGAAGGCCTCGGATTTTCTTCATACGTAACAAAAAAAGGCAAAGTTTGATATTATTATTAGGCTTTAGCCAAAGATCGGGGGAGAGATGTAGTTGCCATAAAGAAACATCGAAGCATCGAAGCTAGTCAAGTACATGTATAATAAATTGCCTTAGGAAAGGCGTTGGTTATTGTCATACACAAACCTAGTGTATAATATATATATATATTCATATCTAGTACACAATTATCAACTAAACTCAGACGACGAATGAATGACGTCTCTCCAATGCCAGTTCCCATCAATATTCTGCCAACCTTTATTCAGGATGGCTCGGTCCCAGCCCAGCATAACAGCCAAAAGGCGGCAGGAGACACTACTAATACCACAGATAACCTTATCTGTCTGCCCCAGAACGGCCAGGTCAAGTAGATAGGCGCGACCAATGAACTCACGGAGCTGCAGAGCTTCTTTGGAGGGCTGAAAGCGATGGAAAGTACTGGGTGCTGCAGCTGCAGTCCCAGGAACAGTGGGCTGTCGCTTGGATGGCAATGGGCTGCCCGCAGCCGGCGTTTTGGGTGGCGCACCAAGAGACCAAAACATATCTTTAAAGAAGCCACCTTCCCAGCCAATATTTTCATCCACAGGGCTTCTCCACCCATTTCCTTCCTGAGATGCGGCAACGGCATCCAAGACTGATTTACTCGCCAAGGAAATATGGAGCTGTGCCTTCTCAGACCCCTTCAGCTCTGAAGCAAAGTATATATCCGGATCGTCCGAAGCGAGGATTATCTTGGAGTAGTCAGCCACCGGATCGGATAGTTTGGGATGGCTGTTGCTTCTCAGAGGCGAGCCTTGAAGGTGCGTCCTGGCTGCCTCGGCATATCTATCAAGTGGTATATAGGATTCCCGATACTGAAATTCCAGGGGATGAAGGTCGCCGCGGCGAACATGAACTCCGATTTCGATGCCTCCTTTTTGACGGACAATATCATCCAGTTCACCCGTACGTTTTGTAAAATATGCTGCGTCCTCATCAGCGAGCTCAAAAAGAGCCTCGTATCCGCTCCGGAGTAGATCAAATATGGGTTTCTGCCGCTGTACTCCACTTCTGCGCGAATCCTCAAAGTGTTCCCTGAAACTATCACCGAATATCCACGGCGCGCTTGCTGAGGAGACGATAAGATGGCGTGCCTGGAGAGGACAAGGTACCTTCTGTGATGGCATAGGAGGACGGCAGCTTGGTTTTGGCGGAGGCTTAAAGTATGTCGAATATTTTCCATAGGCCCAGTCCGTATCGTCGATGAAAAAGCTTCTGCCTTCTTTTTGTGCGAGTCCGTAGCTCATCCACAGAGCCATCAGGGTTTTGCCGAGTCCCGCATCCTCGGATTGCATGACAAAGGTGAGACTTGTCTCGCAGACTTTATTGTGTCCGTCATCTGGCGTTGCCTGCTGAACAGAAGCTGAGCGAGGAAGCAATCCAATATCCTCCGCATCGGCAACATCTATGAAGTTCTGATCCCGACGATAGTAACCAAAGGCTTGTGTCTTGTTGTGTGAAAGACGTCGAGAGATTTCATCACATTGTGAGCATAGTTCGGCATACTGTGAAGGTGACAGGGGAGACTTTATTCCCGGTGGGATTGAGATTGTCCATTTCTGTCTGCCCTTCTGATCAGTAATCACTACAGGAGTAGCGTGTGCTGGAAGGATATCAGTTCCGGTGAACTGATAGATCTTTCCACCACCTGACCAATAACTAAGTTTACTGTCGATGAAGGTGGTATCTGAAAAGCGCCGTATCAGATGGAGGAGGCAGACAGCGCTCACAAGCCAAACTAGCAGGCGAATCAGTCTGCGTCTCCAGCATGTGGTGGATTTCTTTCCATGACGCGGAAGGATAGACGGAAGGCCTGGCGAGGGAAGCGGGGAGTCGATGAGCGGTGCTAATAAGCCGTTACTCGACAACTGCTTTAGACAAAGTGTATTGGCAGCGAAAGCCCTTCGAATAGCCGTTTTCTGAGGGTTTCGGCGGGATGAAATGATCATTTTATGTTCCGGGCGACAATCCTTTCCACCTGATAGCATGCCGTAAGAGGAAAACCGGATTGCAACCTGGACAGCTCCACAACAGCCAGGTACACTGTCAGGATCTGCAATTCAGGAAGATCTCAACGATAGCCCAAGGCGGAGGAAAATCTGGTGGAAAAGTGATCCTCTGACCAGGAAAAACGTGCTGAAGGGAAGAAATCAGAATAACGCGCCGTTCAGAGAACAGAAAAGGGAAAAAGGCATCATCTCATTCCCAGACGAGAAGCAAATACCAATAATTTGCTCTTGATGCCCATTCGAGTTATAAAGACATGCTGGGAAAGACGTCTGTGTATGTCCAGACGCCCGACAGCCTGCGCAGCAGTCGTCACTACTTCGATAACTTGAACAGAACGAGAGCAAGCCGCTCCTCTGACGAGAATAAAGACGTGCAAGAGTCAATCTGGTAATGAAGGCCGCAGCGCTCCGCGAGATAAACCACGTTCAACGGGTTTAAGGATAGTAAAGAATTAAAGGGCGTCTAGCCGCTCGAAACCACAGTGGCAAAATGAATGGAAGCAGTTTGAACAGTAAATAGATTAAGAGAAAAGAGGGAGAGAGAAAGAGTCACGAGGTGCTGCCCTATGACCTGGATATTTTCATAATCCAATCGATGATTCAGAATTGAAGGTTGGAAGAGCAAACATAAAGAATGAGATGATTCCCAGCATGTGAAAGCGGCACATCCAGGGTCTTGCGGATTCGCAGAAAGGTGGAAAGAGTGCCACAAGGAAGAGACATCGAGTATGGTATATAGGCTGAAACTTGAAATAATATGTGCACTGGCAGGAGCAGATACAAAGAGCCTTAGCTACGAACTAAGCTGCAACGCTTAAGGTGAGTCTCCACCTGGACTCGCCCAGGATGAAAGAAACAGTGACAGTGGTACGTCGATGACGTGACTCCTGGCGGATGCATGATTGGCAGTCAGCAGGAGGCTGCGTGAAAGAATCTCCCCAGGCGTTCGAATGATTGCAACCGTTTCTACCGTCATTGTTGGGATGGCGATCGCTGAGTGGGCGCGTGCGAAGATGAAACACAGAGTCCGCTGGCTGTAACGCCGGCTTCGAGACCCGGCAGCGAATCACCGTTCTGTGTGGGGGTTTCCAGATGCTGGATGACGGACCGGCCGCCCGCCCAAGCTGGCTAAGGGAAATCCGACTCGACCGGGCCCGGCTATCGGCCCACAGGGACGGAGTAAGCCGTTGAGCTTAAGTCTGCAGATCAGCTACATTCGGATCTTGGGAATCCTGCACTTCTTTATGGTCTCAATCCGCATTGCCATCGTCAATCATAGCTTTCTAGCCTCAGTGCCCGTAGTCATACTGTAGTCCGTACAGAGCGAGGGGCTAACCCGCTCTTGCTAGATCAAAGCAGGGCCAGATCGCCGCATCAACATACGGAGTAATCCGGAAATTAATCGAGGAGATCCTAGTTCAGGGTACGGCGTACGGAACAGAAGACAGGAAGCATGACACTGAGCTAAGTCTGACAGCATCTAGATGGAATGTCATGAAGATAGAACATTATTGAAGGTTACACATAAAAAAAAACCTGGGTATCAGACACCAAACACACCAGACAGGTAGAAAACAACCAATGCAAAAAAGGAAAAAAAAACGGAGTTACGTTCCCCCTCACAGCGAATCGCACCGCACCCTATTGTTCATTAGGATATGAAAGGATATGAAAGCGTCTTCTTGAAACGTAACGCCATGGCAACCGGATCGAAAGAAAAAGGCCCACCGGCGGACGAAGAACATTCGAGCAGCAGATAAGGGGATAATAATATGTCCAGTGAAGAACGAGGATGGAAGTAGGAAGATAATCAAAGAGATCGCTCAGATGTCCTTGGGAGCCTCAGCGATTGATGTTCGCTGGCTGGAGGGCGCGGTGTTCACACCCGGACCAGTAGACACCAAGGATTCTCTTTGACTGGCAGTGTCACTCACGACACGCATGCTTCCTCGCGAACTCTTGATTAAATGACCGCTCTCAACCCGGTCTTGAATCATCTCGTCCAGCATTCGCGACACCTCATCCACACTTTTCCTCTTTTTCTCCTCTTCCTTTTCCGACCCTTGGGGATCAGCCGGATTAGCCGAGCCCGCCGGGGCAGTACTAGCAGGGGAACTGGTGTTACTGCCACTGCTCCGACGCCCTGCTCTCTTTTCCTGCGCAAGAACGTCGGCGGTCATCTGCGCTAAGTCTCTTTGGCGCGCCGCTGAACGGAGAGCAGCGAGCATACGGTCCTTGTCATCGAGCTGAATACGTAGCTCCGAAATTTCCATATCCTTCTCACGGAGCAGGGCTATCAACTCGGAATTGTCGCCATTTTTGAGTTGAGAAAGGCCCATCGAGATCCGAGACTGGCTCGCGCGCCGTGCCTGCAACAAACGTCTTTCCAGCGTGGAGATGTAGCGATTCTTGTCCGCGAGATCAGCCTGCAATGCTGCGACTTGCATTTGAAGGCTAGCAACCCCGTCTCCAAATTCTCCGATTGTGTCATCGTCGTCATCGTGTACAAAGGATGCACGTTGATATTGTATACTCGAACGATCGCCGCTGTTGAGAGACATCTGGGACACTGTTCTTCGCAAGGAAGTGGCGCCGAGGGTTGATTGGCTCGCGGATGAACGAAGAGAACGGGTGCCAGATTCGGTAGATATTCTGGACAGCCTTTCGAGACCTGAGGTACCAGCGTGGCTGTTGACCCCGGTAGATTTTGACGAAAGTATAAGGCGATTAAGATGTTCAATTCGCTCCTTCAGCGCAGTTCGAGCCAGCTGCATCTCGAGCATTTGCTCTTCGTGGCGTGCTTGGGCCTCCTTTTCTAATTTCTGTTCCTCCAACTTCAGTTCATTTTCAGCTTGAGCCTTGGCCTGAGCCTCAAGTTGGGCACGAAGAGACTGAATCTCCATGCGATAACGTTCCAGCAAGACCCTGCTACCTGCATCGCCGCTGCCTCCGCCATATGCCTCCTCCGCTCTCTTGGCATGACTAACAATGTTGTTTTTCGCTCTGGCTGCAAATTTCAGAGTGTTGAGGGTCTCGTTGGTATGTGTGTTCGCTGAAGCGCTGCTGCCCGAGGACCCAATCTGGATAGTGCAGAGAATGCTAACCAGAGAGTTTCCCGAGAGCGCGGGTTGCAGCAACCGAGTCAACTTGCTGTCACGGTAAGGCAAATGCTTTCCTTGATCGGTTGGGTTTCCATGCTTGTCTCTACTTTCTGAAAGTCTGGCAATCACGGTGCCGAGAGTGAGCAGACTTTTGTTGATGTGGGCTCCTTCCTGGCGGCGCTCCTTGTTATCTGCAGCACGTTCCGAGCCAGCGAGATCGATCAAGCTCAGAGTCGAGACTCTCACACCGCCTGGAGGCATGCCCGAGCGCTTCTCCTGAGAGGAACCGCCACCAGGGGCGCGTTCTCGGCTCTCTACAACGATTTGGACGACTGCATGGCTTCGAGAGCTTCGTGCATTGAATTGCGTGCTGCCTGTTCTTCTTGCATGATCACCTCTGGCAATGACACGGAGCAACTGCGTCGGGCTCTGCACAATCTCCTCTTTCAGGGGCGTCGCGTATACTCCTCTTTTGCTGTCCTCTCGGAGTTTGATCTCTTCTTGCTGTGCCGGACCACCACCATTTGAAGTAGGGGTCGAGAGCAAATCATGGATTTTCTCGTTATAGATCTCCAAGTAGCTAACACGGAGAAGAAACTCCCGGTGCGGAGTCTCCCTGATGTACGAGAAAATGTCGGTGATCGCCAATGGAATCACACCAGGCGATGACGCGGTACCCTGCATGGAGAAGGTTTTTCCTGTTCCCGTCATACCGTATGCGAAAACGGTGCCGTGATAACCCTCCATCACTCTTCGAACCAGGCGTTTCGCTGAAGCGTCGTAGACCTTTGCGTTGTTATCATGGGCGGTGAACACATTATCTGAGAGCAGGGGAAAAGAAGTCGGTGTCAGCGGCCAGATCTTCTACGTCTTAAGTCAATTGAGCTCACCATAGAAATAGTCGTAACTCTCTTTCCCCCTGTAAGAAATGAGAGCCCTTCTCCCATCCACCAGCCATTCTCCATCAGTTTTTGAGTTTTCTGATCCGCCTGTATCGGGACGAACTCGGACACTGACGATAACATTGCCTTTTGATTCCTTGGACTTGGCGGATTTCTTTGCACTAGCAGCGTTCTCACCGGCATCCAGTCCATGTCGATCGGCATCTTCTGGATCATCGAACGTTGTCGCACTTGTGGAGTACGAGCCCTGAGCTGACGAACTCCTACTTTGCGGTGGGGACGGAATGCTAAACTGACCCTCGGAGTCCCGGGGCCCGGATCCACTTGGGATGGACTTTCCGTCACCGTTGTTATTCAAGAGAGATGGAGTCTTGGAACTACGTTGGCCGCTGGTGGTCCCTGAACTCGGTCTCGATTGTTTTTTTGCCTTCACGCTCCCTCCAGAGGAACCGGATTTGGAGAGATCCGGAGAGCTGCGCTTGGTCGATGGTAGTTGCGACGTTGAACTAATAGAGATTGAAGAGGCCGTAGATAGCCTGGCACCAGCTTTCGGGGGCTGGGGAAAGGCGGCAATGCTGACTGTCCTGCGGAGAGTTTTATCCGAAGCATTGGATGCTACAGAACCTGAAGTTGACCTCGGTGTGGCAATGCCGGAGGTCGAATTTGATTGACTGGTTCCGCCAGCAGAGGGACGTGGAGATGAAGGTGGCCGGAGCCTCGAAGGTGTCTGAGATGGAGATGGAGACACTGCCCTCTGCGTGTCCGAAAGCGCCGACAAAGTCCTTGGCTTCGCCGCAGGCAGTGAGGATAAAGCCCCGGTTGGTGTACTAGCACCATGACGTGATGGCTGAGGTAAAGCGGATGGAGAAGCCATGTCTACTCTCCAGAGGCTTCGAATTGACCTCCGGTTCCAGAAACCGGGAAGAGGGAGGGCTCAGCGTGACGGGCTATGTTTTGTTGAAGAGTGCCATATGCGGGAGGATGCAGCAAGGTAGGGAGACGAGACGCTTCTGCGCAGCGATGCGGAAACGTTTTCGCTTTCCAGCAGCTGAGAAGCGTCGAGTGTCGTCGGAAGTTCACCAATGTCTTCTTGAGAATGTCATCTGTTCCGCGTAGCCTTGGATGTTAGCACAAATCGCATAAACTCAAAAGCAAAGAAAGATTAACAAAGAGGTTGTGCTGGACGCGGTAGTCCTCCCGACCATGAACCGCATAGTAGAAGGCGCAAATGGTTGATGGAGGTGGGATGTTTGTGCTGAGGAATGGCGGAACTGACATCACCAGTAACCGAGATGGAACGGCAGCAAGAACTCGCGAGTGAAGTAAGTATGTATGCTCTCGAGGGCTCTCGCGTATCTGAATATGGAGTTGTTTCAGAAAGGATACTCTCCCAGATCGCAGGACGGAACGCTGGAGGGACGGAACGCTGGAGGTACGGAGTACGAGCGATGTTTGTTGATCGATAACGTGGGTCCCTCGGTGAAAGCGATGCGGAAACAGAACGACCAGGCCGACTGATAAGTATCTACCAGGCGGGAAAAAGAAGGGATTCAGAGATAGGGAGATTCCTGGCGACAAGGAGCAGTCAGGTGGGAGCAATCCCTTCCCAGGCGCAGGAATATCCAGGCTGGACGCGTCGTGTTGGCCGAAGGAGAAAATACTCAGAAGGGGGGGAGCACCGAACAGGGGGAGCACTGGCGGCACCCCGGGGACGGGCTGGCGTTAGTGAGCCAGGTACGGAGTAACCTTGGGTAGCCTCTGGTTGGCGTTTCACAATCGCCTGCCTTTTTTCTCCTGCCTGTCAAAACTTGCCCCTCTGCCTGGTGCATGCACGCATACGACCTGCGATGGATGGATTCTATTTGATCGCAGCCATTGGTTGCCGTCACATCAACACATGGCCTCAAGGGCTGTCAAGGGCGGTTCCCATTCGAGCCACCCCGCTGCCGCAAGACGACGACTATTCTACCCTATCTGTTAATATATGCGAGGAGCGTGAGCACAGGTTCGCCATTATGGTTGCCCAGCAGACGCTGGTAGCCCGACTACTGACTAGCGCGTGTAAGCGAACAGGATAACCAAGGCACGGGCCACGGCAAGGAGGAGCAGCTTATCCGTCCCACTGATTAAAATTAAAATCTGGCTGTGAAGAGCGAAAAGGGGCGCCAAGTTCAACCGTGCCATGCTTGCAAAGGCCCCGGACCCGTTTTGCCGAGTAGACAGAACCTATCGAGTCCGTTCTCCAGACGGGAGTACTCCGTCTTGAGCTCATCCCTACCTGGGATGGTGCGTTAGATATTAACCTTGGAACCGGAGCGCAATCACCCCGTCTGGTTGGGTGTCGGCGTGTCGCGCCCGTTGCCGCGCCAGACAGTTGGGTATTAGAGTTGAGCCTCGTCTTTGGCATCTGCTAGGCAATCACGAGCCAGTACTCTGTAGTCAAGGACGAAAAAGGGGCAAGTTCATGATCGTTAATTGCACTTGACAAGCGATGGGATGGACTGTCTATTAGACTATTAGTCGATGCCTGACAGCGTGCAAGGGGCGCGGCCTCTCTGGTCTTCCTCGCGTCTCTTCTGCAACCCGGCATTATTATTCGCCATTCTTCAGATCAATCTTCGTGAGTATTATTGCAGAACCCCAGTTGACGAAGCTTAGACCACAGACCCCTGCTGATGGCAGGCATTAGAGCCACACGTTGGGCTGGCCCCTGATCTTGTGTGGTTCAGAACGGACAAATCACATCTGTGCCCTGGTGCTGTCAGAATGCTCAAGCTTATGTAGGAGATATTTCAAGGCGTCAACTTCAAGCCCTAAAAAGGGCCTGGAATCTGGATGCATCTGCCGAGTCCCAGCTCAGGGACACGGATTATTTCATCCTGCATATGGAACCGGGAAGAAAAGGCCGTGATTGGGAGAGCCAGGCGAGTCTAGTCCGAGTTCTTTTTCCCGAAGCAGGCAAGACCATCAACAAAGTAGGGATGCTGATGCTCTGAAAACGTTTCATGATGTACGGAGTATGTCCACTGTGTTAATTAACTACGATGCAAGCCTTCCCCACATCGTTATCCTGATATCTGGTCTCCTGTAGCGATGAACTTCAGTGGTAATAATGTCATAAACAATACTCCGTACTCATTATAATATTATTATTAACCTTAATAATGTTCCGATATCTGACATCCCGGTCTTACTAGACAGCGGTTCTAAACTTCGAAAGGCAGCTTGCAGCGGCATTGTGGCTTGAAGAGTCTTCTAGTTAAACCCTGCATAGCTGTCAACCGGCAAAATCTTTCCTCACATTTCATTATTTCATTATTATTGTTATTTAACCAAGATTGTTCACGTTTGTTTTTGCTCGCGCTTCTATGCGATATACGGTTCCATGAAACTAATACTATCCACCAAGGACTCCGTCGATCTTATTCTTAACAGTAGGAGAGCTCTATATGTGTCGTTATTTAGCTAAAAGTTAGTCTATGAGACCCGTATTTTGCCAAGGAAAGATACGAAGTATGATCCTCCGTCAAGTGCCAATACACAATATTCATCACACGGTTTATTTGCATTTTATCCGTTTGGAGAAATGCCTCCCACCGTCTCATGCAATAATGTAAACGACTCAAAATGCTATGGCGTCTCAATCCTGTCATGCAATTTCACCTCCAGCTTCTTTCCCATGTCGAACGCCCAGAAACCAGACTCAAAAACCCAACCAAGGAATTGCTGCAAATAGACCAAAAAAAATCCACCCAACCAAGGAATTGCTGCAAATAGACCAAAAAAAATCCACCACATAATCTCCGGTATTTAATAATAATTGTCAATCAATCGTGCTGGTTTATCAATTTGAGACTTCATTTCATAGCATCAAAATTCAGCTGTCGGGCAACGTTTTTAAAGCGGCCATCGTCAGTCTCTCCGCCCCTTCGGGATAGGTCATCACCCATTTTCTTTGCACCACCAGACTTTCGTGGAAGTTCTTCTTTTTTGGTCGGCTTGGGATCACTTCTCCACCAACTGTGCTCCAAGATCTCACGTGCGGTACTTCGCTTTCGTGGATCCAGTGCTACCATCGACATCAACAGATCTGCCCCAAGTGGCCCGGCGGTCGGAAACTGTCGCAAGAAAAAATCTCGCCCCTGCAATGGTACGATGTGGGCTTTATCCACAGGCACATAGTTGGGTAATTTGGTGACTCCCGGCCAGTTCTCTTCCGTTGGCGTACCAAACGCTTCGCAGATCTTCGCAATCTGATCCATGTCTGTATTGCCAGCGACGAAAGGCACACGTAATAAAAGCTCGGCAAAAACCATACCCATTGACCATACATCCACAGCACCAGAGTATTGCCGAGCACCATAGAGGAGTTCGGGGGGTCGGTACCAGCGTGTAATGACCTGGTGTGTCATGTTGAGATAGGGATCAGCAAATGACCTCGCTAATCCAAAGTCTGCCAGCTTGACTTCTCCATCCGACGCGATCAATAAGTTGTTTGGCTTAATATCTCGATGTAATATAAAATTTTCGTGGCAAAACCAGACGGCCCTTGCCAGCATACCCATCCAGGCCTTGACATCTGCTGCACCGTACTGAATATTCCCATCCTTGATCAGCATCTCAAGGTCACCGAGTGGTAAGTATTCCAGAACCAGGTTCAGATTCTTGTCCTTGGAAGAGAAGACATCATGAAGAGCAATGATGTTAGGGTGAGACAGCTCCTGGAGATATTTTACTTCCCGGATTGCGTCCATGGATAGCCCGTCCCTGTATTCGGCGTTCACTTTGATTTTCTTGATCGCAACAAGAGAGGAAGGGTCCGTTCGAAGATGACCGAGATAGACGACTGCGTAGGTACCTTCTCCGAGTTTCTTGTCTTGGACAATATTAGCATGGGGATTTCTGTGAAGTTACTGTGCAGGAGTCCTTCATACCTTTAACATATTTACGTCTCACTTCTTCGTTTAATTGCTCCGCAAGTTCACACTCCCTATGGGGCGCGCTTGACGGTGATGTAGCTGTGTCCTGGACCAAGTTGCGAACAACAAGGCCTTTCCCTTTAGCTGCTGTTGTAGTGGAAACAGTTGCCGCGGACGGCGAGGGCGTCACGATTGGAGATACAGCCATAGTTCCTCAAGATCAGGAGGAGAGGATATATGCTTAGAAGAGTGAAGCTACTGTGATGAGGTCATGGAACTTCGGGAGGCAGATCTGTCCACCAAGAAGAGATGCAAAAGGCACGACGCGACTATTCTGGGGGTTGCATATCATGTCTAGCGAGTTTTCAAGTCATACTGGCGATAGACGTTTATTTATGAGAAGACTTCCCTAACTCCGCCTGTCCTGTGCTTATACTGTAGCCTCGTGGACCAAGGTCAAAATAGTGGGGACGGAGTATCATTGATCCCGTGCAGCGCTGAGCTCGGGCAATTTGGCTTCAGCTGTCTCTCCAAAATTTCTGATGCCTCCGGGCCTCCCCTGTCAGACACAGAGTCAATTGCTACATTTTCATTGCCTGGCAGATTTCCATAGCTTGTCCATGCATTTGACTTTGTTCCGAAATTCACAGTTTTCGGCAATTTTTTAGTGGACCGTCAATTCTCGTTTCCATCCATCCACCATGTCTGTCAAAATGGTTGCTCCCAATCCACGTCTCGGCTTCATGCCGTCGCGATTACTCAACGTTTTTGTCACATCAAACAGATGTGTCCGATGTCTTCACCAGAAATCCGGGGCTCCGTCTGTGCCTTCACCTACGCCATTTGTACCCGACGTTCAGACCTTCTTGACCTTGATCGGCCGCGACATGGTTAAGCATGCCAGCAAATTCTCCTCTTGGGACAAGCTTTTCTCGCTCACATCGGCTGAGCTCCGAGACCTGGGAATCGAACCCGCTCGTCAGAGACGATATCTTCTCCGATGGCGCGAGAAGTTTAGGCGAGGAATTTATGGCCCAGGTGGAGACCTGGATCACGTCGTGAACGGTGCTGCCCAGCTTCGCGTCGTTGAAGTTCCAGCAGACACTCCTATTCAGAACGCGAATAACAGTGGTTCTACTTCTACTCTTCCGGTCACTGCATCTGCGAATTTATCACCGGGTATGAAAAAGGCAATCGTCAACCTTCCACCGGATGCAACAGAATACCACCACGACCCATCAACTCCTCTCAAAAAGTATGCACAGATGAAGATTCATCGTGGGTCTATGATCAAAGGCCCCTATCTGCAACCGATCAAAGGCACAAACGGTTCTGCTGCCTTGATTCGAGTAGTGGAGGGTATGTGGGAAGACAAGCGAGGACATAAAGTCGATGGTGGCGAGAGACGGCGCGCAGAAGTGAGGGCAAAGAGGAGAGCCGCAGAGAGGCGAGCGGCGAACGGTTCATGATATATGATGCAACATGCTTTTCATACTCTGCATCGTCCTTATTTCTGTGATTCTATAGGTAGAAGGGGGATTGTCTGTATACTATATCTGTATCACACATATGGCTACTTTTGCAACTTTAATTGTATTTTCTCATTCCCATCAGCACTGTTCTGTTTCGTGAATAGGTAAATGTGTAAAGCGAATTGCTGGGAGGGCATTTCTGGGATGCCTTGATGAACGTGTACATTATAACAATGATCTCATCTATACTTGTACATTAAATTAGGTAGACATGCAACAAGCCGAAAACAACCATTTATCGGGGAAGCAATCGAATGATTTACAGAATATCGATTAAGAACCAGTACGGTGCCGTAAGGTGCAACTTGATATCTATGCCGCGGAATCGAGAGGAGAACAGGCTAGGGCGAGAGGTAGATTCACATGCACGAGCCACAAGGTACGTAAGTTGAAGGAATAACCAGATTGGAAATAGTGATTATGCTTTGACAGGCGCGTCACGTCTCTCGTACTGAATTAGGGAGTTGGCGTACGGCTTCGAGAACAGAGACTGCATACCAAAGATTAGTCCTAGAAAATTCCAGACAAGTCAAAGATGCGAATGGATGCTTACAGAATAGTCTGTTTTAGGAACCCCCTGAACACCGGGAAGATTCTTGAACTTGAACGTCCTCACCAGAGCAGCAGTGATAGCACCGAGCTGGACATAGGCAAACTGCTCACCAATGCACCTGTGGCGGCCAGCACCGAAGGGAAGGTATGGGCTGCTAGCTCCCTTGCTGACCAAGCCATAACCATAATCAACTTTCTCGTCATCTTCCGTGCTCACAGAACTGTCCCATCGGTGAGGATCCCACTCCAAAGGATTTGGGAAATGCTCAGCTGATCGTGCAGTGACACCTGGTGACGAGAGCAGATTATGAGAGGGCGGAATCACATAGGGAGTGCCTTCAACAGGCATCGGGTTCTTTACAGCGCGGATGATTGAATGAATAGGAGCATGCAAACGGAGGGTCTCCTTGATGACCTTCGCTTGCAGATCCAATTTCTGGAGAGTCTCATATGTCAAAGGGGGAAGATCGGAACCGAGTACCCTGAGTTGTTCCTGGTAAAGCTCTTCCATGATGTCGGGCCGGGAAGCGAGGCGGAAAACGATCCAAGATATTGTCGACGAAGATGAGTGCTGTCCAGCCATCAAAAGAGCGATCATCATGTGTGCGACTTCTTCATCAGGAACTGGTGTTCCATCCTTGTACACGCACGACATCAGGTTCCAGATCATATCCTCCGAGTCCTTTTTGCCGCCAGCCCGGCGCCGCTCTTTGATAATCTCCATGTATGTTTCAGCCATCTTCCTTTGCGCTCTATCACGCTTGCGGTTGTGCGGCAGTGGCGCCCATGGAAGCATGAAATTGATAGGAGCAAAGCCCATGTCGAGGTCGTGATAGAGCTCTGCGAATGTCGAGTCGAACTTATCACGGACTTCCTTCCCTTGAAGCGATCGAGAAGCGGTGTAGATCGTGATCTCCGCCATAGTCTTGCAAACATCGAAGGTCCCTTTCGGTTCTTGGAAAACGCCAGATGACTTAATAAACATGTTCACCTCATCAGTGATGAGCTGGACGTAGGATCTAAGCGCCTCAGAAGTAAGACCAAATTTAACAAACTGTTTCTTGAGTTAGCATTCACCTGAAGACTACCACCCTCGTCGCCTACCTTCTTCTGCTCCATGAGCTTGGAATTCGGGCAGTCGTAGACCACATTCCTCCCAAAGACGGGAGTGGTCAGGGGCGAGTAAACTTCCTCAGCGCAAACATCTTTCAACTTGCCATTGAGGATGAAGTCATTTCCCTTTGTTCCCAAGTAAACAGTCGTCTTCTTGCCGAGTAAGACGAAGGTGAAGATATCGCCGTACTGTTTAGATGCTAGTCAGCGGCTAATCTCCCCTCTTCCTCGCAAACATCCCCTCCTAAGAACACACACCTTTTCACGACACTTGAAGAAGAATTTGTACGGGTCCATGCCATAACTGATTGTGCTGCCGATGAATGGGAACCAATGGAAGACGACCGGGGGCTCGTTAGGATTCTTGAACAAAAGCTGAGCCAAGACATTGACCACAACCGACAGCGCGACCAAAGACAACAGGCCGAGCCCGAATAGGACGTATATGGACTGAGCCGAACATTGCTCGCAAATTCTGTCAAGAATGCGAGAGGAAAGACCCATGATGGCAGTGGCAACTGCCAAAGATTGTAAGGGGACGGACGAGTGGGAGAGATGGCGATTGACAACCGAGAGCGTCTCCTGCCGACGCAGGCTTTAACTTGAAGCGGGCGACGCCTTGGGAGAGGGTGGTGTTGTGTTTACAGAAGCAAACAATAATTGCGGCCTGTACTGGTCGGAGTACAGGGACGTCTCAACCACCTGCAGTCGCTTGCAAGAATCCAAAGGAGCGCCAGTATATTATATTAGTGGGACCACGGGGTCAGGTACCTGGCCTAACCTTCCTAGGGGAGTTACCGAACCGCGCGAAGCCCAGGACAATCCGTGGTCATTGCTGAGCCTCTGTACTGAGTATTCTTGAATGGCTCAAATTTAATTAGTTCGGAAAATTGTAACTGCGTACCCCTGGCTAATTAGTGCTCGTACTACTACTACTCTGCAATCAGCTTCCCGGTAGGCCGGTATCACGCCACTCCCGTCGGACGCGGGAAACAAAAAAAGCGTTGATTCCTCTGCGCACGCGGTGCAGGGATTATCTTCCCACAGAATCTCACAGGGTAATCTGTAAATAATGATTATAGGGAGAGGCTAAAGAGTAATCAATAAATAATATACGCACAACAGTACGGGTATTATCATCTCGTGATGAACGAATTGACCTCCATGGCTAGCTTTAGAAAAGAAATCACTGGTCAAGACTACAGCTATGTGTTCAAACTATACGCCAATATACGTGCGTGTACGGAGTACTTGGAATGCAAACGTCGGTGCACCTTATTATCAAATTTAATGTTTCTGCCTATTAAAATTGAGAACAAGAACTAGATCTGAGGACAATAGTATGATGTTGATTAGACGCAAAGAGCGATAACGATATGTTCTTACTATATGATTGTTCTTTTTACTTTACTGGGACTGTCTCGTCCAGAGCTCTCAACTCTAATCGTTTCTACTATGGAGATCACATCAGAATGGCTTTGGTGGCAGATGAACCGGCGCCAATTCCTGGAACAAAGCAATCACTAAAGGACATCAGCCCAGCACAAGGCTTTATTAAATCCGAACCCATGCAGAATGGTTATAGTTTTCCATTGCAACCAACCGATATCTCCAATGCTTCCAAATTTTAGCGTAAGAAAGCAACACTAGATATACGAAAATTAGGCTGACAGGGGAAGTAATTCCCAGTGCCTGTTGAATCCGGAGGAGCACATATTGGACTTGTGTCATCTGCCCACCACACTTCTAAAGCTTTCAGAATATATGCGGGCATGTGACAGTTGTACCATGTGGAGACTTGTACGTGGCATCGAGAAAGCGAAAAGAGATGATCAGGGTGACTGATGAGAAAATAAAGCCAAGTAGGGGCCCACGGACAGTAGCGTCAGTCAGGAAAGACAGACCCAAATGAACGATCATTCACTTCTTCTGCTGGACATTATGTGGCAGGTCGGTCGGTACATTGCGGCTGGTCGACTCGTCGTCGAACAAGATCGGATCCCCACGACCCCCCATGTTGATGAACTCTTCCGGAGCACGGTTGGCGGCTGGTGAGGGTTCGCGTTGCTCACTCCTTTTGGCAGGTTGATTGTGAACCCGCTTGCCAGCTGCATTCTTACGAAATACCTTCACCTGCGAATTGTCGTCTTCAACAATCTCGCTGACCTCGACATTGTTGATGCTGCTGAGCAGCGTACGTTCCCGCTCGACCTTGCGTTTAGAAAAGTCCAATTGGCCCATTGCCCCAACCAACCCATCGGTGCTATCGGTGACGCTTGGATATTTGCCGGTTATCCAGGGATGTTCGAGACATTCGTCCACCGTGATCCGTTTGGTAACGTCGACAGTGAGCATTCGATCAATTAAATCTAAGGCCACATCGGGAACTGAATCCCAGTATGGAGACGGGTAATCAAAGCGGCCCATTTTGATCTGTTGGGCCAGAGTGTATGGATTCTCTGGAGTATAGAGCTCGTCTGAGAATGGCGGAAACCCACAGAGGCAAATATACAGCACCACTCCAAGCGACCAAATATCCACAGCTTTCGTATATCTTCGATGTCGAGACTCCTCGAGAATTTCCGGCGCGACATCTACTTGATTAGAAACTAGAGTGATACTGAAGGGATAACCTAGGATTGTGACTTACAGCTCGGTGTCCCACATCTGCAAATTGTGCCATTAGAAATTGAAAGAGCGTGCATGAGAAGAAAAGGGGCATCTTACAATGTTGTCGTGAAGGAATCCTCCCCAATGATTTTCGCCAGGCCAAAGTCCGCCAATTTCACATTCAAGTTCTTGTCTACGAGAAGGATGTTCTCAGGCTTGATGTCTCGATGAACAATCCCCCGATCATGCTTCTTGATATTAGCATGGGGTTGTCAAAACGTAGGGACATAAAGGTTCCTCACCAGATATTTCAGACCCTCGAAAAGCTGGATAAACACCTTGCGAGTTTCGCTCTCCGTAAGTTTCTGATTCCTGACGATGTAATTAAACAGTTCGCCTTCTGGGGCAAGCTCAAGCACTAGGTAAGCTCCGTCGCGCTCATCAAACGTATCTTTCAGACATAGGACATTTGGATGATTGACACTCATCAAAAGAGCAATCTCCTGCTGTAGAGTATCCGTCTGTGATCTCTGCGATTCACTCTGGCGTCTTTCGAATACTTTGACGGCATATTTGGTCCCTGTAGCGCGCTCCACGCACAGGTAGACCGTTGCAAAATGGCCTTTTCCAAGCTGCTGAAGGATCCGGTATTGTTGACGGAACCCGCTTGTCTCCCTTGTCCTTGGGTACCGAAAAACGAAACGGGCCTCATCAACAATGGTAACTTCATCACCGTCTTCAAGCTCACGATTCTTATTCCGTCCAACAATAGCTTCATTGACGAAAGTTCCATTGCTTGAAAGGTCTTCCAAGATTGCCACTGCATCGCCGTTTCTCGTTTCATTAAATATTAAACAATGTCGATTAGATATCGTCGGGATGTTGAGAACAAGGTCTGCGCTTCGTTATCAGCTCAATTCTAACCATAATATTGCTTTCACCTACCGCATTCAGGGTGACGTCCAATAAGGAAGCCACTAGGAGGAAAGTTTTGCGAGATCTTGGTCTCCGTAGTCTTTCCAGATCTTTGACTGTTTTTCACGCTCTTGTTTGCTGGGTTGCCATTCCTTCCGCTTGACCTTCCGGGCTCTGTGGGCTCACAGCTACTCCGTTTCTTCAAAACGAGTGCATGCCCAAATTTGTCGTCGAGAGGGATTAAATACCCCCAAACCCCCTCAGCAGCCTCATCTTCGACTTCATCGGCAAATCCTCGGGGTGGATAGACGAATTGAGAAAGTGTCTGGGTATCACCAGGTGGAGATGAAAATGCCGGTGGTTGTTCATCCGAAGTTGGAGTATGACAACCTTCCGCCGGTGTTGCCGTCACTTCCTTCTGGACATCCGTGGTGGAGTCATGATGAGTCAAGGGAGTCGGAAGATAAGTCTTGTTGACAGGCGTAGTAGCTTTGGCCCCGGATTGAGAGGATATTCGCTCTGAGCGTCGCGGTTTCTTCTGATCTTGCGAGTCGTTGTCTAGACTAACCTGTGGAGCCAAGCTGGTTAGTTAGGATGAAACAAAGCAAAGTCTCGGGCTATTCATACCCTACCGCGCTTCAATGAGCTTTTCTCATTTCGAGGTGCCATTTTTCTTTTCCACGGAAGCCGAAGAATCAATCAGGAACGCGGTAGTTGCCGCTATTCAGCTAAAAGGCGCCTTGTGCCGAAGGCAGTTCCGCCAAGCGAAGACACCACAGTTTAAAACCAACAATTCTTTTATCTGAGCATTTTGGCGCACTGATGGTAATTTTTTCGTGCACTATGAGTGCTTGATTCTCCTAAGGTGGCTTGTAATGATCATTCTTATCTACAAAGGCTGGCAGAGCACTGTAGGCTAGTGATGCAGTAGTGCTCCACCCTCCGAACAACTTCCAACTACGGAGTATATACAGCGCTAAACTAGGGAGCCCGAGCAGGTCACGACAGACAATAATCCTAGTTGTAAGAGGTTCTATCTTTTTTCGTTTACACAGCTTCTTGCGTTGTACAAGCTGTCTTCAGATATGGTGTTATTGACTTGGCAGACCATATTTAGCATATCAAGACAGCTCTATTCTCCCGAATATGTGTATCCTCAGCAAATAGCACTGGATATGCATATATATAGTAGTGCATTACACAAAAAGGGTTATATTACATCATTATATAAATTTTCTGCGGGCTTGGTTACGTGTGAGTTAAAGCGTATAGTTCCCTCAATGCCCATGCTACAATGAATTGAGGGATAGGGACACCATGCAACAGAACTAGTCTCTAAAGTTGAAGGATTGTGTTGAAATGCAATAACAGAAAACATGCATATGCTTGACCATGGTTAGTACACTTGCGGCACAGCTCATATCTTCTTATGTAAGGCAAGTAAGTTAGAATTGAGCATTATTGATAAATTGAGAAACTCAACCATCATACTGTGTACTCCGTATATATTCCTCTGTGCATTTACATATCCGTGCTGGTACTAGTATAGATCTAAGCCAGGTAGTCAGCTGTCAATACTATATGTCCTTGCTACGTAATCGATTACTCACTATGAGGGTAGTAAAAAGGAAATCAGGCCGAGAGTCAGGAATCCCTACGATGGAAATAACTTCTGCCTGGCCTGCTGTCTAGAATATGAAATGGACCTCATCAACGCATACACATGACATCCCCTCACAGCTACTCTCTTGTTGTATTATCTTCCAGTACATCACAACTTTTTCTTGCTCCCTTGTCCTCTCCTTCCATGGCTTCCAGGAGGTCATGCATCGAACAGTAGCAAATTAAGTCTATGTCCAACATTGTCGAGCTGCTCCAATACATTTTTGGATCGTAAGATTCCGATTTCGAAGCTTCCCAGTTTCCAACGTTAAGGTACCTAATACTGCGCACATTCTCTCGGGACTAGGAGTGCCTAACCCGATCGGACCATAGCACGGCGGCGCCAAACCGGATAAGGCAGCTCCGCGCCTCAGGTACAGAGTACGGGGTACAGAGACCTAGTATACCTGGTATGGTTACGTACCTAGGTACCTTGATTCTGCTGTATTTGTCGTTGGGTTACGCCCTCGGTTAATTGCCGGTAACCAAGTTCATACAAAGGTCTTTCCTTTGTGATCTTGGACCCGGGAGGTGCCTAGAAACTGCAATGGATGCGTAAGCTCAGACCTTTGGATTCCCGAATGTCGCTGTGCTGACCACGTTATTGTTACAGGTCCTCCGTGGACGTAAGGCGCTCAGCCTTCGAGAAACTCGCGGCGCTTGGAGTCAAGTCAAAGGAATATCACGGGGAACAGGACATCAACCGACTCCTTAAAGCATGCGGTGGACCGAAGCTGCAATCCAATGGTTCTTTAGACGGTGTCTTCAGGGGCCAGGCCCCGACCTCTCGAGTGCCCATGGTCCGTCTATCGACAAAATCTGATCTCTTCTAGCCTTTGGTATATGAGGGCTGACTCAGGAACAGACCATTCGAGAGCTGGAAATTCTACTTGCTTTGTGCAAGACCTCACCGACAGTGTCTCATCTTGACCACGCGGTGAGATTGGTTTCGCAACTTTCCGAGTACTTGCCCGAGTCCCATAGTCAGCTCTTCCGGTCCTCTCCATTCCTGGTTGGCATCAAGCCATCACCATGGGAAGAATTAACCCGCAGCCTGACAACTGCCCTCCTTTCGTTGGCGTTGAACCACCCTTCTCTTCAGGACACAGCGGCGAATGCTGTTGCCACATACTTAGCAAACTGCGCTCAAGCAGTGGACGCCATCGCTCCTGGGCCCAGTCAGCGTTCCCGGGCAGACGATCCCGGCGAGCCAAAAGAGTCAGCGGATATAATGGCATTCACAGTCTCCTTCGTTGGGTTTTTGGAGGCATCCGCACCTTACGCTCATTTCTGGACGGCTGCGCAGAAATTGGACATAATCAAGCAGGTGCAGGGAATATTGTCCGAGGGTTTTCTGGTGGCCGTTGAGACTGCTTCATCCACAATCCGTAATTCAAATACATCCGACCATGTCTTGCGAGATTGGAGAAGGTATTCTCGACGCTATGCAGCCCAAGGTCGCCCTTTGGGTGCTATGTTATTACAGCAGGGTTTTATGAAGTTTGTTAAGGCATGCACAATCACGACAGTCTTCGGAGCGCAGACTGTCAATGATGAAAGGCTTCTGGATAACTACATGACCGGAGTAGCTGTCCCAAGAGGCAACAGTGATGACGCAGAGGGTGCTCTCGTCAAACATTTGGTGAATGCCATTGCAGAGGAAATCCATCTCCTCGAAGACGGTTCTGATTATCTACAACTTGGTTCATCTTGGCAGCAGGAGCTGGCATTCTCTGTGAAAGCTTCGGCTCTTGTTGGCTTTCTCAACTGCGTTATATTGGATGAAGAATCAGCGGATATCGAGTTGTTGCTTTCGTGGCTCGAGGACACCCTTGCTGATGCAAACCAGATGGCGAGCTTTGACTTAGCCACTGTTGCTTTGAAGACTGTCGCTAGTATCGCGAGATTATCGCCTTCCAACGCTTCAAATCTGAGTCGTTCCTTGCTTAGGTTTATTGTCCAAGGTGGAACGACTGGTCCTGTTGTTTCAGTGGCCGCCCATTGCCTTGCCCAGGTCTTGAATATTTTGTCTCAAGATTCCGTCATCACGACACTATATTCATTAGGAAATGTATTGAGTCCAACTGCCACAAGCACCGAGAAGTCCGCTCAGTATTCAGTTGACACTCTTGAGAACGGCGCCAATCCTGAACCCTACGCGCAACCGACCAACGAGAGCGTGATTTCTCTTTCTTGCAATGGCGAGGAGGAAACCACGGTAACTCACCGCAATGTCATCCACGCCATTGTCACGATTGCTACTAGCTGTAATGATGATAAGATCACTGCATTAGCGCAGTCGATGCTCCTTCAGAAAATTGGAAAAATCAATATCGTCGTGGACGCCTGCATCATTCAAGAGACAGCCACTCTGGCACTGAGCAACAGTCTAACTGAGTTTCAGCTGCTGCTCAAGTTTTATACCCGTCTCCATCGAGAAGGGCTTGCCAAGGGCCACAGTATAATTCTTGACGCCGTCCAGAATGCGAGAACCTATCTCTCTGTCAGCCTGAAACGAAACTCTTCGCTTTACAGGATTTACCTAATTCACCTCTTGGAAAGCATTGTTAACAAGGGAGATGTAACCGATCTTGAACATGACCGACAAAAAGATATTGTGCTCTCGCCAGATGATATTACTCCCCTTCTCAAGCCTCTGGCACTTCTTGTCTCCTTGCGAAATGAAACCATAGGTGATCCTCCCGAGATCTCTGAATATGACGAGGATATGGCTGCTCTATTCAGAGACGCTTGGTTTAATATCGCAGTTCACGGTATATCGCTCAATTCTGATGTTGGCCGACGATATTGCGACGAGCTCCGTGTTCTCGCCCAACACTCACCTCCATTGGTGCCCGAAAACCGGACTGAGGTTCTGGAGAGTGATGTAGAGCTGAACACCATTCTGAGGCGAGGCATGGCACCTCACCGAGTCGCCGAGCAGAAGAGGATGCTCATTAGCGAATTACCTGACCACGAGTCTGATGTCAAACGCCTGAACTATCCAAAAACCATCTTTCTGAATGCAAGCTTGCTTATTGAAAGTTTGCGGGCGTCCTCTGGAGATTGCACAAAAATTCTAACTTATTTCCTCGACCCGATGCTGAATACATCCGAAATGGGCGGTTGTATGGACGCTGTTGCTGATAAGGCTGTCAGCATTTACTTGGCAAAAACCCTGTCTGGGAAAAACGAGGAGTTCTCGGCCCCATGTCTGTCAAAGCAGCTGGCTGAGATTTTTGTGGCCTGCTGCCATCGCATAGGCAGGGTGCAGGAAGTTGCCATCTCTTGCGCGAACAAGATTATTAGCAGATCTCCTTCAGCATTATGTGAAAGACACTCGCTATTCGCCTTGCTGGACCTTCTGACTGTCATGTGGTCATCTTGCCTTGAGGGAGAATTGGATGAGTTTGGTTGGAAATCCACTTTCACCTCCTCCAGAGGCCAGGTTAAGGTTGAATTATCCGACAATTACGAATTCAGAAGACGCACACTAGATTCGTTTTACATCAGAGCTAAAGGTTGGGTGACGACGGTTGTAAATATTGCGCCGCTGGACGTTAAGGGCCTCTTGCAGGTGAGTTCGATTAATTGGTGCACTGCTTGAGACGGAGTTGACTCATCGTACCGCAGACGTATCTTTCAGAGTATGAGGATGACGGAGCATATGGCCATATTTCATTAGGCCGCTCGTTTGCTCTGGAGATGGCATCTCTTATTCCCCAGAGTGATCAACGACTGGGTACGCGGGTTGCCCGCAAATGTACACGTCCGTCTAAACTGACAACTTTTCATTCCAGGTTCCATTGACAATTATGGCATAGACACGGTCAACTTTGCGTCTGATTTTATTGCACAGTACACTACGCGTCAAGAATACCGATATTCAGAAGTGCCGCCAATGAGCAGTCGAGCCAGCATGGCTGACAAGTCCAGTTCGTGTGCCCAACTCCTGTGCTGTCATTCCTTCTCTAACGATCGAATCATCAAAGGCCTGGAGATCCGCGCCACTGCGTCAGACACATCCCAAGCTGTCAAAGATATGGAAGTGATCTTGGCCCATCTTTCTGATCAGATATCCAATGGGATCGATGTCTCTACTGACGAACTTCGCGAAGCGTTGCGGCGGGCCGCTGCTTTGCTATGCAGTGGCAATGAAGCTCACCCTTCAATAGTTCACTACCTGGTCGGGATACCCTTTCAGAGATTCACAAAGGAGTCAATAAACTTTGGGATCTCACTCTGGCTCGGTGTAATCCATGAGAACCAGAACACGGAATCTAGAATCCTGGTTGAAGTGGCTGAAGCTTGGGAAAGGACCGTTCAACGCAAGAAAGGAATTTTCAATCCTTCCTTCAAGTAAGTGCAAATGTGAATCGAACAAGATGCGTCGCTGGATAATAACCGAGTGCAGTCATCCGGATCCATTCGTCACAAATATCGAACTTCTACCTACAGATAAAGCCTCCATGCTTAGGAAACAGCAAAAGGCCCAGGATATTCTTTCTCCACACTTACGCATTCTTCAATTTTTCGAAAGCCATTTTAACGCTATCCGGCTAGGCAGTCCGCACTCACAGAGGATATTCTGTCGCGTGATCAGCAGTACTCTCGTAGGCCTGAAAGAAACATACGGACATCCCCTAGCTAGAGAGGTCCACTTTCACATCATCTTGTTCGGATTAAGAGTCCTCAAGCACTCGACGACTCAAAGCGCCATCTCAAAATGGAAATTGAAAGATCAGATTCTGTCGGCCGCTCTAAGTTGGTTCAGACATCCGCCTAGGTTAGCAACCTTGCAACAATTGTTGAATATCGTTATTAACGCCAAGCTTCTTCTAGGTGGTCTTTTGGCGGCAACCGACTGCAAATTAAGGCCGAAGACAAAGTACTTAATGACGTTGCATCTGCTCTAAAGAGCGTTGCCAGCATAGGCTCTGCCAATTCGGGGTCGTATAAAACGTTACAGAGCAAGCAAGAGCTGCTACAAACTCTGATTGAAAATGAGCGGGCACGTCTCAAAGTGTGGCTCTACCCACTTGAACAGGAGAAAAGACACTATATGCCGGGTTTCGGTAACAAGAATAACCCTGAGGTTAGTTATACCTCTAGGACCAGCTGGTTTGACGCAGCTGATGTATCGGTCTTAGGGAATTGCCTCGTTGCTCAGAATTGCATGGGCGGAGAGTGCCAGCTTGGCAATTCAAATAGCAGCTCGGTTCCCATCAGATAAGATCCGCAACGACGTGCGTTGGTTGCTTCTCAACTTCCCCGAGAAGGCGCTGGACGTGCCAGAGAGTCTCGAAATTATGTTCGGCTCAGCTTTACCAGCGGACATTTCCTTCCAACTCAAGGTTTGTCTTTCGGCCACTTCTTTGCGGTCTTTTAGGCTGACACGGTTTGATAGTACTTATTGTATTGGGCTCCTGTGCCGCCCATTGAGGCCCTCACATATTTCTTACCTGCCTATGGCAACCATCCATTCATTTTACAATACGCAATGAGAGCGTTAGAGAGCCACCCCATCGATGTCAGATTTTTCTTCGTTCCCCAGCTTGTCCAAGCCTTACGATACGATGCCTTGGGTTACGTGGAGCGATACATTTTCGAGTCCGCGAAGCTGTCTCAATTATTCGCACACCAAGTGATCTGGAACATGAAAGCTAATGCATACAAGGATGAAGATTCTCAAATTGTAGGGGTTCCAAGAAGCTCTCACCTATTTTTTGTTACGGCGCTCGCTGACTGAATTGTAGCCTGATCCCATCAAGCCCACATTGGATAACTTTATGGACATGCTGGTGTCGAGCTTTTCGAGCGAGGAACGAGACTTCTATGAGAGGGAATTCTCTTTCTTCAACGAGATCACGGGAGTCTCCGGGAAACTGCGACCGTATATCAAGAAGAGTAAGCCTGAGAAGAAGCAAAAGATCGAAGAAGAATTGCGCAAAATCAAAGTTGAAGTTGGGGTGTATCTTCCCAGTAATCCGGATGGCGTGGTCGTCGGGATAGACCGCAAATCGGGAAAACCGCTACAGAGCCATGCAAAGGCTCCTTACATGGCCACATTCCGGATCAAGAAGACTAGGCGTCGAACTGATGATACTGTGGACAAGCCAAAGACCGCGAACCAGAGGGCGCGAGATAGCACGGCTGATTCCACAGTCCAGGCGTCAGCGGATGGAGGCCAGGAAACGTACGAAGTCTGGCAGTCCGCCATATTCAAGGTCGGTGACGATTGTCGGCAAGATGTGCTCGCCCTGCAGATGATTGCGGCTTTTCGAAGTATTTTTGCCAACGTGGGACTCGACGTCTGGGTGTTCCCATACCGTGTCACTGCTACGGCACCTGGCTGCGGGGTCATTGATGTCCTCCCCAATTCGATCTCTCGTGACATGCTTGGTCGCGAAGCCGTGAACGGGCTGTATGATTACTTTGTTACCAAGTATGGAGGCGAAGAATCTACGAGATTCCAGGAGGCGCGAACCAACTTTATCAAGAGCATGGCCTCCTACTCGGTCATCTCTTACCTTCTGCAGTTTAAAGATCGACACAACGGCAACATCATGATCGATGATGCCGGCCATATCATCCACATCGACTTTGGATTTTGCTTCGATATCGCTCCGGGAGGGGTTCGCTTTGAGCGGGCTCCTTTCAAACTGACCTCGGAGATGGTGGCGGTCATGGGTGGTGGACAACACCTGGCTGGTGGCGGAGTCTCCAGCACCGGAATCCATCTCCCCGGCACTCACAGTCATGACCCCACGACTACCCAGCCATACCGATGGTTCGAGTCGCTTACAGTCAAAGCGTTCTTAGCCTCTCGTCCGCATGCAACGAAGCTGATGCATATCGTGACGATGATGCTCGACAGCGGCTTGCCCTGCTTCAAACCAGACACCCTGAAGAACTTCCGCGACCGGTTTGTGCTCGACAAGAGCGAGCGAGAGGCGGCAGATTACATGCGGGAGCTAATCCGCAAGAGCTACCTCAGCTTCTCTACCAAGGGATACGATCAATTCCAGCTGATGACCAATGGTATTCCTTACTGATCCGCAGCGCGGCAAAACAAAGATCAAGTCAGGCTACAGACATGATCTCATTACATTCACCCGGATGGTGACTCATACAGCGTATCGCAGATTTTGTATCTCAAGTGAGATAAACATGTGATATCGAATCCAGATAGAAGTGACAGTTCCCTTGCCCTGGTGGATCCAATTCCTCTAGTCTGTTGATAGTTGTATATAATATATATAGAACTTAATCAATTGGAGATGATCTCGATTGTCAATCGATAGGCAGTCGGAACTGTTTTCTTTCGCTGGATTTTGCGCGAAGACGAAGCGAAATATGGGGAGACATGGATTGTTATTGTCATGAAGATGTCGGCCCGTTTCCACCTGTGACGTCAATCCGCAGCTTCGGCCAGGGCGGGCGACTTGCAGGTCCAACCCGCATACTGACATTGCTGCCTGTGTACCTGGGCTCGCTGCTTTTTCCTGATGCCAGGTCTCCTGCATTCATTTCTGTCTTCAAGGACGACTTGACAGAACACCACTTGGCAGGTACATACATCTTATGCAGAACGTTCTTGAGGCTGGGACTGGGGTGGGGAAGGAGGATGAGAAATGATGATGGGCTTCCATTGTTTCTCTCAACACAAATTATAATGCAATGCCATAGCGCACAGCAGAGAAACGGCTACAGCGGCCGGCATGTATTGAAAACTTCATCTGGCAAAAGAGAGCCCCGGGTGCAGCTGGTATCGTTCCTCGCTGTGCCCTCGTCTTTCCGATGAGGCAATGATGTCTGCCTCCATTGCCACTCTTGCCTTCAATGGGCTCATGTCGCTGCTTCCTCCTGGATAATGGCAATATGGCCGCCGTCGTCACCGGTTCCAAAATGGTTGACAGTGCCACCGTGTTTTTGAATGGCATTCCCCCTTCGTGGTCACAGAGACGACGTACAGAACCTGTCCCAGACTCTTGTCCTGCATGTGGAAGGAAGCAGCAGACCATACTACGGTATTTGTAGCGTTTGAGGAACTTGTCGTAGCACCTATCTCATACTCCGTCCTCTTTTCGCCCGCTTCCCCGGCTTCCTCTCGTAATGTCAGATCGGGAGAAGATCGCAGGACCGTACGATGATGTTTCCATTCCTTTCTTGACATGGCGATCGCTAGCACTGGGGGCTTTTGCCTCAATAGGAGGGATGGTTTTCGGCTACGATACGGGTCAGATATCTGGATTCCAAGCCATGAATAATTACCTTTACCTGTTCGGTCAGCGCCATGCCGATGGACACTATGCTTTCAGCAATGTTCGTTCCGGGTTGATTGTCGGTCTGGTAGGTCTTTTCTCTTCGAAGAAGCCCCTGGCGATGCGCTTGTGGTTCGCTTTCCGGTCCTGACCCTAGTTCTCCTTTACCAGCTGTCGATTGGCACACTCAATGGAGCACTACTGGCCGCTCCTCTCGCAGACCGTGTCGGTCGCAAGCTATCCATCTCGTTCTGGTGTGTGATCCTCTGTGTGGGGATCATTGTCCAGATCTCCTCGTCGAAAGGGAAATGGTACCAGGTTATGATCGGTCGTCTAATCACTGGCGTTGGGGTGGGTGCGTGCTCCCTGCTTGTTCCCATGTACCAGGTGAGTGTCAGGAAGAATGATGATAACGATGATGGGGAGCTTGGAGCTAACATTATGGACCAGGGAGAGTGTTCTCCTCGACACATCCGCGGCGCAATGATCTGGTAAGTGCGGCTTTAATCTTTCGATTCCTCATCCACAATCAGGATATTCTAACGCGTGTTCAGCTCATACCAGCTATTTGTTACGTTGGGAATCTTCGTCGCATATTGCATCAATTATGGCACGGAAGGCATCCAGAACACTGCCTCTTGGCGTATTCCCTTGGGGATCACCTTCCTCTGGCCGTCGCTTCTGGGAGTTGGGATCTTATTTTTCCCGGAGAGCCCTCGCTACGATTTCCGACACGGACGCGTCGAGAAAGCGAAGCGTACGATGTCTAAGCTTCACGGAGTTCATGAGAATCATCGGATCATAGTGCGCGAGATCGAGGAAGTCAAGGCGCAGCACGATGCCGAGTTGTCGACCAAGGATGAGCCGTGGTACGAAATGTTCCGGGCTCCTCGGATGGCATATAGAATCGTCCTGGGCATGGCGCTTCAGGCCCTGCAACAGTTGACGGGAGCAAATTACTTCTTTTACTATGGGACTACGACGTTCAGAGGCGCTGGCATCAGCAACAGCTTTGTCACGCAGATGATTCTCGGGGCCGTCAATTTCGGCACTACCTTCGGAGGTCTTTATATTGTTGAACATTTTGGTCGCCGCAAGTCGCTCATCACTGGGGGTATTGTCATGTTTGTCTGTTTTATGGTCTATGCCTCGGTTGGACACTTTGCGCTCAATGTCAAGGACCCTCCAGCGACTCCTGGAGCCGGTAAAACCATGGTGGTATTTGCGTGCTTGTTCATCACTGCTTTTGCCATGACATGGGGTCCGATGATCTGGACTATCGTCGCTGAGCTCTACCCGTCCCGGTACCGAGCTCGGGCGATGGCATTGGCGACGGCGTCCAACTGGCTGTGGAACTTTCTGATCAGTTTCTTTACTCCGTTTATTGCCGGAGATATTGATTTTGCTTATGGATACGTCTTCGCGGGCTGTCTCTTCGTAGGCATCATCGTCGTCTACGTCTGCGTTTTGGAGTCGAAGAACAAGACTCTCGAGGAGATCGATATGATGTACGTCTTGCACGTCACGCCGTGGAGGAGCAGCAAGTGGGTGCCTCCTCCATCTTCCGGCGATGATGATCGTGTCGGCGACAAGCTCGTCACGACGGAGCAGATTCAGAACAATTATCGAGCAGCTGGCAACAAGGAGCGGGTCAAAAGGGGAAGAAGAGTCGGTGGTGGTGGACTCGACGAGACCGAGAGTGCCCATATTGAGAATCTTAATTCTCTTTACAGACTTCCTACGTTTTCCTTTTCCTCATTTTCTGTGCCTAATCTTTTCCCAGATGATAGATAACCTAGAGACGATATATTCTTATTAGATGAAAACTGTCTGTCTACCATCTGTCTAACCTTAGTGCCATCGTGACTTCACCCCAGTAGATCGCTCGTTCAAGATTGACACGGGCAACTATAACGTATATATACTCTGCCGAACTATATCTATATCCATTAAGCACCGTGCCTAAAATTATATACATACAAGTCACAGCGTATTATCCGGTTTCATTTCTCACAACATCAACATGTTATAAATATGCAACTATATAAGGTAGAGGGAGTACATATAGCCCGTCCTTACCCAGGCCCAGGCCATGCCAGATGACTGACGGAGAGATCATCGATGTTCCGATTATCGATCGCATCGCAAAGAGCTTACGACATCCGTATGGCACGGCGCGCCTTGGGCCTGCGTTGTGATCCATCCATCCGTCTTTCAGTGAGAAATTGATTAAATTGCTGGACAATGTATAATAGGACAATGGACGAAAGAAGTTAAATACTACCTGACGGAATTCAGCAGAAGGCGGGCGATTAAATATTTAACCATATCTACGACTATGGGGCCATTTTTTGTCAATATCTGCATTGCAGTCTTTTTTTTTTTAATTTATTATCCGCTCTTTTGTTCCAAGTTTCAATTGCAAGTATGCAAGTCCATAAGTGGACGAATGGATGCATGACGTCTGACGAAATGGGAAATGCTGACATCGCCGAAGGCCTAAAGGCTGAACTGAATGAAGAAAAGAAAAAGAAAACGAGGGTTCAAAGGCCAACAAATCGAGACTGGAGCAAATATCACAAATCGAATAGGTTAATTGACATCATAACTAGGATCGAAGAAAGAGGCATTCTGTCAATTCTGTGACAAGTCCTCTTTTTTTACATCACAAATGCCTTGCGTTTCCCTTTTCCCTGTACCTATGAAATGCCCAGCCCACATACTGAAGAGCAGTCTTCCAGAACATGCCTGTATAAATCATACATTGCGAGAAAGGGATAAAGCCAATTTTGAGTGAATCGACATGACTGCCCGTTTGCTCGTGCGGAATAGAGATAGAATACGCCCACGCCCAGAACCACCTTATTTTTCCACAGCCCCGCTGTGAAAACAAACAATAAAAGGTCAAGCAAGAACCGATATTTGTAATGTCACATACAGATCCGAAATTCTTGCGCCTTTGCGCCGTTATGCGCACTATCGATGGAGTTTCGTTTTGGATTCGACGTGTTTCGTGTCGCCTCAGTGGAATAAGTCCTGGTCATTTGACTAACAGAGGTGAAATAAGGAACGACCAACTCGCCTAGTAGTTGGAGTTAAATATCCTCGGCCTGACTGATATCACTTTAGCAGGAGATGAGAGACGACTTCTCCTGCAGCGAGAGTCAAAAGGGTACACTCCGTACTCTGTTCAACTCGAAACGGTGCAACACATGATGATAAGGCGGAACTTTTCTCCACTGGAATCTGACCTTTCCTAAGAAACTCAAAAGAGTATCTTTTCCAGATGAACTTTTCAGGGAAAAGAAACCGGACGTGGTCGTCTAATCCATGAAGTCAGCCCGTAGGATCTTCTCTTGGAAGAAGTCAGGCTTGTTCTGTCTGGGTTCCTTTGGTATTTCACGTGCCGGCTGCTCCATGATGGCGATTGAGGCCGCTCGCTGGTGATGAGCTCGCGGACTAACTGGAGATGTTTGCCGAGTCTGGGGTGACGTGGAGAACATTCCCGCGATTGAAGGGGCACGCTCGGCCCTGGTCCGAAGAGCCTCAGACCAGTTGAAGCCCTCGCCTAGTGGTCGCCAGGATAGGTTAGATCTATTGTTCTTGGGATAACTTTTGCTAGTACTTGCAGCGGCTGAGGATGCAGAGGAAGGATTCTTAGGGTTGGCCAGCCATGTGGTCTGGTGCTTCGCCGCCATGGGATATGGTCCAGAAGAGGAATATCTACCATTTCCAGTTCCGCTTCCACCGCGAACCTCACGTAACGCTTGGGCGCTAAACGAAACACGCCTTGCGAACGGAGAGGCTTGGCTGTTGGGAGGGGTGTTTTCGACATCATCCACGGCCTCTTCGAGGCTCGCAGAGTTGGACCCTACCGAGCTCGACAGGCTTTCACGCCGCATGGCTCGAGTTCCAAACGGAGACGTCTGCGTTGGGGACCCGGACAGCCCCAAGGTGGTAATAGACAGGCGTCGTTGCTGGTTCGACTGAGCATTGGCAACAGCCGTCGTGATGGGACTGGGGAACGGTGGGCTCCCTGCCTGTAGATTCATATTTGCCCCAGAACCTTTGGTCATGGCAAAGAGTTCGGTAAAGGAGGCACCCGGCGTGAGAGAACCACGGCGATAGTGATTAGGATATGTGGATGTAGGAGAGTGTGAACGGTCGGTTGACATGACGGAAAGGCCCGACGTTAATGAATTGAGAGGCGGAGAGCTTGCCAGAGAAATTTCTCCGACCAAGAAGGCTCGAAATGACAGAACGAAAGACCAGAATACAGAAGCGCGCACGTCAGGATCGACGTGGAACCGACGTGCTATGTGTTTCAGGCCATCACTGGCGGGTGACGTCAAAAACCCCGATCAGTGAGGGAGTGGATTCCAGACACTAGAATCCCATGAACCGAGTTAATATGAAGTTTCCGTAGGGGAAAGAAAGATGAGAGATTGCAGTAGGTAGAAAGATGTATGCGCAGAACGGGGTTGGAATGATCAGGACCGGGTGGCATGATCGTAGCCCTAGCAGAAACGTATGACTATGGGGGCGATCGGCGGAGACAGCATCCGCAACGCTGTGGGGGAGGGGTGATACAGGAATCAAGACGACTTACCACTCGAAATCTCGAACTATGGGAGCTGATGAAACCCTCGGGGACGCTGAACGACAATAATGGAAGAAAGGAAGAAAAGAAAGAAAGAATGCAGATGGTGAGAGGGGGCAGGAGACCAGAGAGGACAGAGAGCTGGAGGGGGCAGCGAGGCTCGGCCAATGGAAGGGGGTGAGTCACGGCAGGGCTCCTTCCAGTCCCAAGCTCCCTTCTTGCCGGCCATAATCGTCCATGATCTCTGCAGGAGCGACTGACGGCATCGCGCAGGCAAGCTCTGCTGTAGATCATGAAGATGGGTTCTAGAGCCCGATTTACCCCACAGTTCTGCCTGGGCACACCGCGGACGGAACAGGCTTAGCGACAACGTCTGGCCGCCTTAAGGTTCGCCGGCATGCTGCATTATGCATGCTGACTGGACGCGCTCAACATGGTGATGCCACGACCTGGGCAGCGATCTAATCTCCCTGGTAGGGCATGGATTAGTGCTGGACAAAGGGCTGGGTGCTACAAAGAAATTAGTTTATGCCGGGAGTCCAGCATTCCTATTGGTGAAACTTACTGGCAACCCCGCACCGCTACCCCAGATGTCATGTTGATCACAGGCCGTTCCGTACATAGGTACCATCGGAAGACAGCTCCCAGAGAACGAAATCGGTTACTCTGCGGTGTCACCTAGCCTTATTGCATGTGAATTCCTTGTGCCTGGCTTTCTATTGGCCCCTGGCCGGACTGGTCGAACGCTACCGCATGCCGGGATGCACCTTATTCCTAGCCGAGTCTGACGGTTATTGGTGCCTCGATTCCATCCATGCCACCCCCTCCATCTCTAGCAAGAGAACTAGATGAGAATTGGATACTCGTGGAGGACAGAACTGTCGTTTGCAGCTAAATAGAGTTTTATCTGGGTTTAAGAAGAGCACAAAGAGTTTTACTTCACTACCCTTTATCCTGAGGACACCGAGAATCCGTGGAATATTATTGTCTTGCAATCGGGCAAGTGTTCACGTGCCCCATCCATAGAAGAGCCACTAAGAGAGACCAACTGGATCTCGGATGGTTTTATTGTGGATGTGGTTGGTCTCAGATTCAATCGGGCGCGATGAATCCATCTCCGCTGGTGTATATGGAAAAGTGCTTTAAAAATGAATGGAAAGACGAAAGGAAATGACAGGTAAAGAACCTCGTTATCGCAAAAAGCAGACGAGCAGAAGTGGCGGCATGCGTGGCACCGTCCTGTACTACATTTACCCCAATTGATCTATTCACATTATGCATGTCCAGCATGTCCAGCAGATATGGAACGTACTAAATTCTAATTCGATTCTCATAATTCCTATCTATTGTATTTGATCACCGCCATGTACCCAAGGGTATGTCCTTCCACTTAAACTTGACAAAAAAAATGCAATAAAAATCGAGCAAACTCTGTTGCCCAAAATGGAAGGTCGGGGCGGACTTGCCCTCGGTTTTCGTATAGATAGAGAATTACTATATGACGTCCATGAATCTAGATTTTACCCATTTTCAAATGATGCAAAAGTTTATTTATTTTTTTTAATTATTTTTAAAAGAAGCAATCCGCTCCCATGGCTTCGCGACCCATGGTTCGTTGCAAACATACTGCTCCATTGCCTGGTGATCAGACGGGAGAAAAACAAGGAAGGAGCTTGGTCACGAAGCGGGGTCGATCAGATCCGGATTGACTCCTGAAGCTGCTCTCTGTTCTACAGCCTGAGTCTGCAGTCCGCCAAGCTGCATGAATCACCCAGATCTCTTACTTCGGGCGTTGGGATGGGGCTGGATAGCTTTGTGGCTGCCCGCTGGATGGTGTTCTTCGTCTCGTCGCTTGAACGTGAAAAAACTGAGTCAACTTCCTCCCGACGCTGGGCTCTATCTCGATGCCATCACGGGCGATCTTAACCTCCATGTTAGCATTCCAGGGGTTGCAAAGACCGAGGTGGCTGGCCCTATGAGAGGCACCAGCGTCGATCTCTACGCCAGACGCATTCTACTTAATCGCCAAAGAGGCAATAAACAAGAAAGAAAGTGTGCAGCAAGAGATAGCATTGGGCATTGTCAGGACGGAAAGATCCTTACTCCCGCTGTTATGCCGTACGGAAATCTCAGCCTTTGGCATTGAATTTTCCTTTATAAGGTAGAATTTTGCGGATTTCTCTATCACTAGCTCTCTCCGTTCCCCTGTAAAAACTTGAAGGAGAACCACAGGACAACGACTTCCTCTATCCTGATATCATGCGATGCAGAATTCGTCTCGAAGTTAACAGTTATTTGACGTAGACTCGAACGAGCACAAAATGCCCTCGAGGTACCTGACTGACGTGGACCACACGTCTCCTCGTCCATAAAGAGGAAAAATGGATCGTAATTCTAGCGCCGTTAAAGCAGCCTCATGAATCAATCATTGGACCTTCAACTCGTCCTTGCCGATGACGTCAGTTGCCGTCTCTCTCCTCTTTCCCCTGGTGGTACCAGTCTCATTCAACTTGACAATCTCGTCCTTCTTGACTCGAGGATGGATGCATAAGTGACCTGAATCTGCTTGTCTTGCATTGGGAATTCAACAGAAAGCTAGAGAAGCGGATCATTCTGTTTGGATCGGTTTCTTACTACATACATACCAGCTTGTGCAGAACCTGGAAGTAGGAGTGTCTCGATTCCCTGGGCATATTCGCTCTCCAGTCCTTTTTCTCTAGAGCTGTTTCTAAGGTTCGCATACAACACAATGGCCGTAAAACTGAAACATGCAGGAGACCTGATTGTTTTCCTATTTCGCAGCGGTATCTTGGATGAACCAACATTGGAATATTAGGACAAATAAAGAAGGTTGGCTGGATAAGTCTGGAATGACGCAGTTGATCCACCATCCCTATCGACCAACGCGTTGTCCGCTTATCAAGAGCCAGCTCCAGCGCCACGGGACGTATGTGGCGCCAGCATCCTTGAACTCACCGAAAGTTCCAGATTTGGTTTGTCAGAAGGCAGATTGCAGTTGTGGTTACTCTGTACTGACCTCCTACATGGGATGCTGACCGACACAAGTTATACTCCGTAATACCGCCAAAATGTCTGTGGAAAGGCTTGTTTCTCTTGAAGACCAGCCCAGATCCACCCACCACATCAATGCTATCGTGAGCGCCCTTTTCCTGTAGGCATATAGCATGACGTATATATATCACCTCTGCCAGAAATACGAAGTATACCGGTGGATGTGCTTCCCCATCAAGGTGGGTTTACTGTAATTAATTACCATAGCAGGAAACAGCAAGTAAACTTGCACTGAACTTATGTCATATAGACAAAGTAGGTAGTAACTGGAAAAGGAGGAAAAAAAATCAACAGTGGTAATAAAAGAGGCGCATCTGTCTATCTGTTTCTTGCTTGCTTGTTTGCTTGCTTTCTTGTTTATTCGTATAATACTCCTACATACATATAGGCATTTATTTATATCACTGTGTACCACCAAAGGCACCAGACCAACCAACTGAAGGGTTAGAGTATTTAATACTTCAAGAAGGAACAAGGAGTTCCAAAAAGACTTGGGAATCAATCAGGAGATGAATGACAATGAAGAGGAAGGGGAAAAAGAACAAAAGAATAACGACAAGGAAGTAGGGGGTGGTATTAATGATAAACACAGTGAAAGGTAAGAAAAAATGTCGAGTAATAGAAAGTGACACACTGGACACTAGGATATAAAATATAAGAAAAAACAAGAAACTCCATACTGATCATTGACAGACAGGAGAAGAATATTAATGCTTAGGTCGAATGGGAAAGGGGAGTGAAAAAAAAAGAATTAACATGAATCTGAGAACAAGGAACAAAAAAAAAGGCGGATCACATATTCGACAAAAGAAAAGAAAACAGAAGTCGACAAAGAGGGCCGACCCAATCCCATTCGTTAAATTAATGTTGCCAACCAATATCCCAACCATCGAACCATCATGATCAGAAGAACATGTCATTAGATAGTAAAAGTATTATAAAAACCAATTCAGAGCGTCAAGTCATTTCCAGACTTCACCTGATATTATCTATCAACCCCAAGGGACGCAACTTTGCCAGCAAATCTCGCGCCAGCACTGCCCCTCTTCTGAAGCTTCTCGCGCTCCTTGTTGTCCAAGGGAGCAAGAGCATGCGCTGCAGAGTGTGTCCCCGATGTCTCCGTACCCGAATTGCCTCGGATCGAAGGAAGTGATGTGAGAGTGTCGTTCGAGGACTTGCCCGTCGATGATGCAGCCGGAGTGGCATAGCCACCCGACACGACCGCCGTTCGTTGACTCAAATAAAGCTGAGCGGCAGGCGACAACGGGATCGGCGGAGGCTGAGATGGGATCTCCGCTCCATTCTGGACGAGAAGTTCAGCAATGGGGAACGGGATGACTTTGGCGGGACCATTGGAGCCTGTGGCCGTCGATCCAGGACTGGCAGGGTCGGCCGCAGCAAGAGCCAGAAAGACGGCGTGGGTGTTTCGAGACCGATCCGTCACATTGACATTCGCCCGCAACGCGATCCCGTACAGGACGCCCTGGATATCGTTCTTCTTGATGGACGCCAGGAGGGTTTCATCGGGGGTGGTATAGTGCGACTTTGTAGGAGACAACGGTTGTACATAGGCCCGGTCGCTGTATTTGGCGGTGATGAATTTCAGTCTCTGCTCGCGCGTCGACTGCGGTAGGGGTTTCTGAGATTGATCCAGGGTCGCCTCCCACACCATGTTGCTGACTCGGTTGCCGATCTGAAGGAGGATCTCTACGATATCGCTGGAGAATGAATTGACATCCAGCGTCAAGGAACGCACCTTGGAGATGTGGGTCCCTAGCGACCGGTGGATGCCACTGCACTCGATGCATAACACGATCCCCAGATTAATAGAAACCCACTCGACTTTAACCGTCGATCCACAGTCAGCGCACCATTTGTTGCCCTGGTCCGCATCGCGGATCATCTGCAGCAGCTTGGCCGGGTTCTCCTCAAAACTGTTGTTTTCACCGCGGCTATACATGGGCCGCGCACCGACTGTCGTCCGACGATTCACGCTGCTGGCGTTTGATGAGGTGGAATGAGAGTGCTGACCGGAGTAGGAAGAGCTTTTTCCCGTTAGGACCGACCCGATATCTCGCATCGGAGTGTTGTCGTTATGCACTGCGGGTGGCGGGGCATTGCGACCTTCTACCGCGCTCTGCAACGCATTGTTGATCGCCGTGATCCAGTTGCTCATGTCCTCCTCGGAAGTTGCCTGGTAGATGCGCTTGAATTGAGGGGTGATAACCTCGAAGCAAAACCGACGTTCGGCATTTCTGGCTTCTCGAACAGACGCCATTCGCAAGTCGATAGGGTCCATGTGCAGATCCAGCTTCTGTTTCCAGTTGCTGTATTCGGAGAGTTTCCCCTGATCTAGAACGATCCAAAATCTGCGAGATCCAGATCAGTTCGTGTCACCGTTGTCTCATTCTACATGGTAACTTACTTATGCCACGCCTGCTTATTAATCCCTTTGGGATCGATGTGAGATCCCGGTCGAGATAGCGCCCATAGTAGTCCCTCTTTCCTCTGAGGACCCGCCAGCTTATCAGAACCGGCAACAGATGACCCATCCCGCTCCTCTAGGTCACGGATACCTTTGAACTTGGCCGGGTTGGCAGTGGTTGTCATGTTGACTCCACCGGGAGGACTGAACGCCATATTCGTTTGAGACGAGATGGAAGACGTGTTGCTGTTGACGCTGCGTATCTGCGATCCTGTACTATCCGCCCGACTCAGCTCAGATTCTGCGCCTTGGCCACTGTTCGCCGTGCCCGTTGCGGTAGGATTGGAAAAAGTGTCGGGCTCGACGTAGGCTTTTGTGCTCTTTTCCAGCGCCCTTCGTTTCTCCTCTCTCTCCGTCCTCTGGAATTGGAATTCTTTATCTGCCTGGTCGACTTCCCGTATAAGAGCCTCCAATTGGGGAATCATTTCCTCGACCTTCCTCGCTGTGGCGAGAAAATCCCTCGTCTGTTTCTCGGCATACTTGGTGAGATGAGAGAGCACCTCCTGCTCTTTCCTTCCGCCATGCAGATCCTGCATGAAGGACGAGTAATCGAACCGTTTGAGCTCGAAGTTGCGCCGTTTTGCCTGATACTTGGAATCACTCTCGGCGCGCTTTTTCTCCTTCAAAGAATCCTGGCGTTGCCCGAGATATCGGCCGACATATGCATAGTAATCTCTGCTCTCCTCTTCAAAGTCTTTCTTCTTTGCTTCCGCCTGCTTGATATCATTGTTGTAAAGTTTGTATAAGGGGTCGATGATAAGTTTCTGGAGGTGGTGCGCATTTTGTTGTTCATAATTGAGGATCTGGCGAGCAATCTTCTCAAAATAGTGCTCCATGGCAGGCTGAATAGCGTTGGCGTTGGATGACGAGGCATCTTCCAAAGCCGAGATGAACGCTGAGACGGCGTCATTGTAGGCCGTTTGCGCTTGATGGGCGGCCTCGGCCTTCTTGAGTACCTTTTTGATCTTGATACGCATGCTACCAGTCTTCTGCTCAAGCGCCTTCATTGTGGCACGGAAAAGGGGCCCGTCTTCTACTGCACTCATATCTTCGCCTTGCCGATAGGGGAGGTCGACTTTCACGGGTACTGGAGGGGCGGTGGCCGGTGGAGGCGCGTTGTCCGTCCCCTCTGGTGGACTGGAGGGACGAACAGCGGAGCCTGCAGGTCCTTCTGCATCGCTGGAATGGGACAGGACGGACTGCGAGGAGGGTATACGGTTGCGGGCAGAAACACCCACATCCAAGTTTTGTGGGGACATCTGGGGACTTGGAAGAGGTCGCAGCGCGTTATGAACCCAAAAAGATACGTTGATCAGAGTATTTAGACGATTTGCTCTCTGGTCGTAATCGAGGAAACTGCAGCTGTTTCGCCAACCACCGCCTCTGTCCTCTGCCGCCTTGGGCGGCTTCCATTTCCACGACCATTCAAACTGGATGGATGGGCTTCCCTTTGTTGAGTAGTCGCCGATCAGCTGTACATTCGAATTATTCTGCAAATTCGGATTTGCATGGAACTCCCTCGTGATCAAGTTATCCAGTTCTTTGACATTGGATGCATGTGCAAAAGTAAGCCCCGTCAGCGTGGTGTCGATGGTTTCAGGCAAAGACGTCGACACGCCATTGACAGTCGAATTAAGCACATTGCCGGTCTGTGTCTGTCTGACAATAAAAGTGAAATTAAACCATAGCTCGTCCTCATTATTCAGCCGCAGGAGGAAGGAAGGCACGGGTGCCGATGCGGGGGGGTCCGGGTCCTGCAGGGAGGGGAAAGATCAGTATTTGAGAACAAGCGGGAACATAAGGACTATTCACCGATCTCGAGATATCCGTACGTACCTGGACATACTCGACCGGCCTGTCGTCGCCAGCGTCCCGTTTGGCGATGTATCTTGTGGCGGGAAATGAGTTTGGCGCTACGTTCAAGAGCACCCGGCGGCGAGCATTTGTAATCGTGATGTTCGAGATGGTAACTGATAGATAGCATTGTCAACGGGCTGTCCTCTGCAACATGTGGCGCATGGGGACACTCACATTTGTTCTGATCCTTGAAGAACAGTGATCCCGAATCGTCAATCCGGCTTCCCACGTTGCCCATTTCGACACACTGAGATCAGGTCACCGATGTCGACAGGTTCCAGTTGGAGTCACCATGGACAAGGAAAGAGGGATGGCACCGCTCGGTGAAGATGAGCGGCAAGCAGTGTGCACTGCAGAGGACGATTGATTGATTAATGGGTCATTCAGCTGGTGAGAATCGAAGTCGTCGTCTGACCGGCAGTGGCTGGCACATGCGATCAGCGACCGTGAAGGCCCGGGCGCAACGGTATCTTATCGCCAAGAGGATTCGGTTTCGAGGTGGAGGTCAGACAGCACTGCTGGCCTGGAGATGCATGACGCTGAATTCGGCTGGCGGTAGCAGGGGAACGGTGATGGGAGCACGGAGAGCGAGCTAGTGTGGTGAACAGTTGGAGGCGGGAGCGCTACGGGATGGTTGTTGGAGGCAATAATAAAGAGAGGCTCCTGGTGGAGTGGGGTGGGCGTGCCTGGGTGGGGGAGAATTTAGAAGCAGCAATGCGAGTGTCCGGACAAGTAATCGGATCCTCGATGACAATCCCAGTGCCTCGCCCATGAGTCAACGCCAGGTCGTCTGCTGCGGTAATTACGGTTCCAGGGCGTCCATTCACGCCGGTACAGTAGTGATGCAACGCTGTTTTGTTTTTACTGCAGCCGTTTCAGCGTTTCCCTTGTCCCTTGCCACAAGGCAGCAGTACCGCAAGTAATGAGGTCAGTGCTAAACAAACGGGACCAACAGCCTTCACAGGCCTGATATTCCTATCATCTGGAGGTAATACAGCAATGAGCTATTTTTTGTCTCGAATCTTTGAGGGCCCGTAATGCTTGCTGCTAGTGAATGATCAGGATGGGGGCGCCTGACGAAGGCAGCTAATAGCTAATAATAGCCGCACAGTCGAAGGCCCCAAGGCCTGCTAGGAAGAACATGCCAATCGCAACGCAGCGCTGGCTGAATTCTCCCAGGCACCATGCAGGAACTAGAGCACATGACATGATATTCTGTGGCTTGGACATGCGCGCCTCGTCTAGGCGGTAGCAGGCAACAACGCTCTGGAGATTGTTGGAGACGAAACGCTGCGACGGATTGGCATTGGCACGTGTACGTCAAGATGCCATTGTCCCAGCCAATGTCTGGTGCTGTGGCGGGCTAAGCCCCTCTGCTATCACCGCCACCTCTCTCATAAACTTGCTGACGAAATAGTAGTCCTTCGAATTCCATTTACTCACGAGTTACTGAAATAATCCTCAACTCATGCTGCAGCTTCTCATACGGCGCTCAAATGTCTGAAAGTAAAATGACTATAAGCAGCGCCCTGTCTTCATTCTTCGATAAGTCTACATAATTAATAATTTGATTACTGTGGGTATTATTAGATTTAGTTGCTACAGAGATCAAGACACTACAGGAATAAAAGAATTAAAAAAAAAAGGAAGAATAAAAGTAAGAACAGGGACGTGGTAAAAAAAAACAAAGGGGGAAAAAAAGAGTGGGTATAAATGGTGACAGATCTCGATATCCAGGACCGGCCGATTCCCGATCGACCGAACGAAAATCGAAAGAGTGCAAAAATAGAAGCCCACAACGCGGAGAGATGGTGTGGACTGGCGTCGTTGCCTGAAGAAGGCTACTCTGCTTCCAGCCAGTTCCGGAACTTGCCTTTGACGTCCTTCATGTCATGGAGGTTCTGGACCAGTTCGCCTCTCTGCTTACCGGGCACTCCGGCACGGCGATCCATCTCCTCCTCATCGGAGCTGGATAGCGAGGATGATGAATCATTGCTCTGCTGAATGTAGACGATATGGCCCCTGTCTCGTAATTTCTCCTGTCGCCGTTCTTCCTTCAGACGTTCCATCCGCTCTGCATCCTTCTGGCAGTCAAGCGTCGTGATATTGAGACCGGGGAAGTTGGTGGACAAGAAGTCTCGGAGGATGGGTAGACAGTCACCATTAGGGCGATAGGTGCCGCTGGCATTGTCGATAAATAGTTCAAAATTGCTGGGATCATCATTCAACTGCTGCTTCGCTTCTTCTTCTTCTTCCTCTGTGAGGATACTCTCTGCAGGCCCCTGGGATTCTGGCGACTCCAATTGCTGGTGTCGATGATGGTGCCTTTTGCAAGGACGCACGAAGAATTCACCAGAATATGCGATATAGATCGAGACATCGCTGTGCATTGTATGCTTGCTTAACAGATCAATTCCGAATTCCCTTCCGGTCTCCGTGAATCGAAATTGCCCGTCCAGGGTGAGAACATAGGTGAAGATCCGGCCACCTTTCCCATAATCAACGAACTCGAGGAACCGTTTGGTAAATTCGATAGAAGGCGAAGAGAAACTTCCGTTGAGGGTGCTTCTGTCGAAATTGTAGATACGCGCATGTTGATGGTGTAGAGCTCGATTGAGAATGCGCCCTCGCAGACTGTGGGCCGTAAACATCCCTGCCACGAAAGGTCTAAACTCGACATATCTGTGGTAAAGCCGTTCGGGGACTGGTCCTTGCAGCTGTATTTCAACCGCTTGGAAGCTAAAGACAGCACTGTAAGCCTGGTTCTTCTGCACAAGTGATAAATTTGTGGGAGACGTACTTGTACCGTTTGATTTCCCGCTTGGCACCCTGGTTTTCAGCAGTGTCCGTGGTGTGTGTCAGCCTACCGATTAGAGGCGAAAAATGCTTGAACCAGTACAGCGGCCCAACGGTGTACATGTGGGCGCCGTTGTCACCGGGAGTCCTGCCTAAACACTCGACACTGACGATCAAATGGGCGTCTAATTGGCGATCCCGAGAACAGGCCGCAGAAATTGACCTAATAAAGTAGGCCCGTTTACTCCCAGCACGCTTCTCGATGCGATACGATTTCTCTTTAATACCTTCCCAGCCATCTGGAATAGAGTCCACCTTGACATGCACATTCCCCAACCGGTCATCATGGTCTAGCGGGTCCTCGTCATAGACGCGACATTTAAGATCGAATCCAGATGCAGGCACGTTGGCCACAATCCATTCTGCATCCCAGACGGGATTGACATTCCTCCATGCCGTTGCGGTGCGGAAAGTGAGGTCGGGGTCCTGCTTATGCCGCCGGGGAAGATCAACAATCAATTGCGCCTGAATGAAGGGATCAGAAGACAACGAGTTGAAATCTGAAACAGGAAGGTTGACGGCGCGGTGAAACGTGAACTTGAGGGTGTAGCCTGGCGGAGCACGCGGGAAAGGAGTGGCATCAAATCCTCCGGGAGGATCTTTCTTTGACGATGAGGTTTTCGCGACAGCCTTCAGCGCGAACGCTTGATCATCCGCCTTTTCTGTCTTGTCGACAAACTTCGCGCCATCATTCTCGGCCACGTGCCGAGGTTGATCTTGTGATGGGATGTCTGTATCCATCGGTCGTTGATGGCCTGAGATCGGTTATTCTTCGGAAATTGGAACTTAAACAAACGAGATTCTTAGTCGGGAACACCCTCTGTTCATTTGAATCCAATTGCGACAGATGGAATATATATGCTGGATTAGGCTCAAGCAGGCTCTCCCTGTCGAAGGCCTGTGGAGTGTATATGGTTAAACCTTGTTGTTGGTGGTGATTGCAGGAGCATGTCCGTGGATCTGCTCACAGCCCAGTAAAACATTTACTCCATACAGATCTATACTCTGAACAGTAATTAAATAATAATAATCCTGGAGATGCAGAACTTAGGAGTGCCAGCCACAAGCCTCAGCCCTCTCTGTGCCAAGACCAAGGTAACGCATTTGCTTCCGATTGGGGCGGGCCTAAGCGGACCCGGTCCGCAGGGGTTGCAGGCGCACCGGCCACTAGGAGGCCCTCGCTGCCTCCACATTGAACGAAGGAGCAAATCAGGCAATGAACTCAGGTTTGTAGTTACGCACACGATGGAACATCATTATATGATCCTGCAAATCTAACCAAGTACTAAGAACCCTCCTAGGGCAAGGATAAGTAGGTACGGACTACGGAGTACAGATCTGTATAGATACAACAAATGTAGCCTAGAGGTACTATTATTGTAAATTTGTAATCCTGGCTAGAACTAGGAGCTGGATCCAAGCCCCGCCACAGCCCTATGTAGAAATTACTATTTAAGGACAGTTCCCTGGAGGCTGAGCAGTGCGGGCAGTCTTACAGCCTCAATCGTTCTTATTAGTGAGTAGTGGGCCAGATAGGCCTCAAGCGTGGCCCCCGCTGTAAACGGGCCGAGTCATCGTGTGAGGTCGCGAGAATTGGCTCCAGCCAAGCTTCTGTCACTTGGCGTTGCGCGTAATTGCTTGAATTGCTGCACCCCCATAGACACAGAATTCCGTGACCCCTATCCGCGCCGGTCAAACTGCATGGCTTCATCTTGTCTTTTTTTCTATTCTGGTCTAGCAAGACGGGGCTGGATGAAGGGTCTCGCGAGAAATGACGTCAGGTGTAGCTGAGAATCCGAGTCGATGTCAGCTGACATGTTCTCGACTCCTTCCTTGGAGCTGCATTGTGGAGCAAACAATTGGAAGATAAGATCTGGATGACATGGTTTGCCAGGAGCCCAGAATTACGTTAGACAAATCATCTAAAACCAGTTCTGAATTCGATATATATATATATTTTTAAAACTGTCATAAGTACATCGTGAAAAAGCCCAAGTCAATAATGAACCTTCCTGTTCCCTACCGCCCTTCCAAATCAATTTCCAGCCATCTCAGTATATTTTTTTTCTCCCAGTTTCCCATATACTTCCATACAATATAGTACACGACAGTACAAGCCAATCTCGTACTCAAATCCCCCCGTACCGTGGTAGTTGCCGGGAAAAGTGGCTATGCCCAGTTTTGATCCAGGGTCACCTATTGCTTATGATCCACGGAACAAGAATTGCATGTCCTCCGGAGTCAGTTTTTCCAACGCTTCTCCCTGATCCTTGTTGATTGTGCCCTTGATCATGTTCGCCTTCTTCTCCTGGAGCAGAACTATACGAGACTCCACAGAGTCCTCAATAACAAGTCGAGTAATCACACAAGGCCGCCGTTGCCCAATGCGGTGGCATCGATCGGCGCTTTGCCATTCTGCGGCAGGATTCCACCACCTGAAAGGAGAACGGTGAGTAACTCTATAAGGGAACAATACCGGAATGGAAATGCAAATTTGGGGACTTACGGGTCGACAATGAAGACTCGGGATGCCTCCGTTAAGTTCAGAGCCACACCGCCTGCTTTGAGGGAGACGAGGAACACCTCAACATTCACATTCTTCATAAAATGCTCGATAGAATTTTGGCGCTGTGCCGGGGTCATGCTACCATCAAGCATGACGGTATTAAACCCGGCTCGGCGCAGGCGCCACTCGACGAGCTGCAACATGGACGTAAACTGAGAGAAGACGATGGATTTGTGGGTCTGCTTCTTGCTTCTGAGTTTGTATAGATCATAGACGAGCATTTCAATCTTTGTCGAAGATGTCCAGTCTTCCATTCGAATTCGATTGATGATCGAGTTTTTCTTGACAGCCTCCTCTTCTTGTTCAATGTCGGGCTGCTCAAAGTCGATCGACAGCGGAATGTGGCATCTTGGGCAGTCGACAACAGTGTCCGCATCAAATGATCGCACGTAATCCTTTGCGCACTGGCGGCAAAACTCATGATGACACCGAGATCGGATGGGTTCCTCCGCGGGCTCATCACAGATACTGCAGACAAGTACATTCTGACCACCTTCGGCATGTTTCTTCAGGATCAAGTCAGGGTGATTTGCCACCTGGCGCATCTGCATAATAAGACCGAAAATATTGGCGTAGTTGTTCAACATGACGCCTCGACTAACATATGTATCGAATTGCCGAGTGGAGTTCGTCATGATGCTGGTGGAAAAGTCACGCTCGATCTCGCTGAAGAATTCATTATGGATGGCAACGCTAAACGTGCCGAAATAAAAAAAATCAATATTTGAATGTAAAGATGATTTAGTCATTAAGCTCCGCTCACGACTTACCGCTTTGGTGGAAGCTCCATAGATGAGATGTGATCTTTCTTCATCCGTCTAAGCATGATTCTATCGGTGATGAGGCGAAGCTTATCCAGAGCATCCTTGCGCGCATTAGGGTTATTCCTTTCGGTGACTGTGATATGTTAGGTAATGTTCGGTACGGTCATTGCCGCATAACTTACTAGGGTTAAGGATCTCCTGGTTGAAAATCGAGACATGACTAAATCCGCTATACTGAAGGTTAGAGCCATTCAGATCAGCATGCACAAGAGAAACCATACCTGTGTTTGCAATGGGTGCATCTCTTCTCCCTATCCTGGGACCAATGGAGCTGCTGACACTGGCACATCTTACAGAAGTAACATGCAAAAGGTCGAACTTCGAGAAAGCGTAAAAGGGAGAAGAACTCTCCGATCCGATTTTGCACCGGTGTACCAGACAGGCACCACTTGTAGGTGGCCTTCAAGGCGAAGCATGCACGCGCGACGCTTGTTGTGCGTTGCTAACTGTACGTCAGCAATCAAGTCCAATCCACAGCGCGGTTATGGGATATACCTTAATGTTATGCGCTTCATCAAGAATCAGGCGATGGAAATGGATCGAATGGATCACACCTTTGGAAATGTCAAATGATGTTAAATAAAATAGCGCGAGCCTCGGGGTGCCTACTATCTTCTTTGACAATGCCATCATCGCGGTTCCAACCTTTGAGCTCCTTGCGATACATTGACTCGAGACCCGAATCTGAAGAAGAAGAAAAAGAATTAGGAATATTTCAAGCCATGGTTTCACAAGGTGGCAGGGGGCGTACAGGATATCATGATTACATCGTAAGCCTCGAGGTCTTTCTTCTTCAGGCGCTTTACTTTCGGATTCGAGTTGTGATATACAAGGACCTTAAGTTTGCCATCCGTATATTCCTGTGAGACGTCAGATATGCTCAATCCAAACAAATATATATCGAGATAGAACGAACCTTGATCTCGGACTGCCACTGCATCAGGGCCACCGGAGGCACGACGACTAATGATGGCTTGCCCACAGGATAATCGGACATAAGTAAGGAAACAGCTTGGATAGTCTTCCCCATTCCCATCTCATCGCCCAATAATCCCCCTTTGTACTGTGTTTTCTCCTGCCGCATCATCCAGTTCAAACCTTCAAGTTGGAACGACTTGAGCTTCCGGGTGATTCCAGCAGGCTGTTCTGCCGCCACAGGCGTGATGGTAGGTTGTTTCTTCAAATCGTCCCACATGGTTACGATAGATGGATGCTGTCTCTCGAGCTTTCTGCGCTCCCTTATAGCCTAGGTTATAGTTAGCGCAGATCAACCAGAGTTCGACCACATCATCTCTTACACGACGGCTCATCCCATAGGGAAGAGGGTCTCGACGAGGGGGAGCTAAGGACTGGACACGTCTGGCACCGCGTCGTGCACTGCCAGTGCCTCTTTGTGGCATTGGAAGGTCTCCGTCAACATCAGATGGAGAGGACACATAATCGCTGATGCTCTCATCGGAGGAGTCTTCATACAGGACCTCATCCATTGAGTCGTCAAGGTCATCCACAAGTCGAGCATTGGAGGAATCGAGGTCTGATAGAGAAGACTCATCAGTACCTGGAACAATCCCCTTATGCTGAATTGATTTTCTGGTCTCGCGATGGGGTGATGGCTGCCTAATGGGCTCCTCTGCATCACTCAAGGAATCGAGCTCCGTCAGCATGGCATCATCGTCGTCGGTAGAATCTTGAATCTCCAGGATACGTTTGCTGCCGCCAGAAGAGAGTCTCTGGCGCTTTGTTTCAGTCCCTTCATACTCTTCGAGCTGCAGCGCACGCGCCAAAGCAGCATCTGAAGACTCAGTTGTTGACTCGTCTGCGGACAAAGCTGCGGCCCCCCTTTTCCGTCCTGTAGAAGAACTAGTCATCGAATAAGTGCTCGCACGGAGTTCTTGAAGACGAGCAGAGGCATTTACTCTTTTTCTAGGCTGGTTGCGGTCCGATTCGACAGGGGTAGCGGCAACACTTGTTGCTGGAGTACCGTAAAGACTGACGTCTCGCGAAGTAATCTCGACTGACGGAGAGGTAGACGATCCATTGGAAGGAGATTCTTTTTTGACCGGGATTGCAACCTCCACCGCAGTCAAAGGAGCTGTCGGCCTGTCGTCAAGTTCATAGTTTTCATCTTTCTTCATTGTGTCCTTTTCGACAGATTCGCGGTTTGCGGAGGCCAAATTTGACGAGGCGCGGGTGAGTCTCGTGGAACTGCGTGTGGTGAAAGGAGTTGAGTTCGATGAAGGTCCCTTCGACTGGACAGCGCCTAAGATAATGGATGTTAATTGCCTACAGTCTGCAATTCTCTGTGACAAGGCTTAGCTCAAAATAAGAAACTCCTTACCAGATTCTGGACCAGACGGCCCTGGCATCTTTGTAGATGATGCTCGCCTTCCCATGGTGACAAGTGAATCTCCTGGCGCAAACTTCTGAATTTACTCACTGCCCAGAGATTCAACTTGTCTTATTAGTAAATGGATGAAAGTCTGTCTGTCAGTCAGTCTGCTTCGCTGACGCTTGTTGGCTGACGACAGCCAACCCCTATCCACTGACCCACTGTAGCGTGCCGATAACAGAGTCTCAGCTTATCGGAACAGCGGCCGGTCGGTCACCAACCAGGTGAGAGCCCCTTGAGGTGAAAGAGAAGAGATTTTTTGTTCTCTCCCCTTTGGCATGGAAACTGCAATGAACTGACCGTTATTTCATATCCTCCAAGATAAACGTTTGCCTTTAGTCTCCACTGAAAATTTCCACAAATTACCCTCTCGGAACACGAGTCAATGAGTAAGGCCCCGCGGCTGCCTAGTCTCGCGTAAAGTGGAACGCGAAACTGCCGCGAGTTCCTGTGACTTCGGGCACCGCCTTCAGAGGCCTTGATATAGTCCCACTCAACATTGCACTTCAGTGGAAGTTTGCAGTTAGATATTCAATATGTGAGTGCTCCGTTTATTTGCATTGTTGGATATCCGTGTCTTAGATTGTGCTTACAACGAGTGGTAGGGCGAACCGACGACAGACAGTCAATCAAATCAGAGGCCCGTAGGTGTTTTTTTCTCCAATGGTCGCTGTAATATAAGCTAACCGTATTATCATAGACACTCTGCGCTTACGGATTTCCTTGCTGTGAGTTATTTCCATGGAATCGGTCACCTATATCTTATCTGCCCTCTCTAGTGATATGGGCTATGACAAAACCAAATTAATTCGCATGAATCTGAATAAGGTGCTGATATCCATTAATTCTAGTCCAACAACATCTCCGCTGCTCAGATTCGCAATGATTATGAAAGACGTCTTAGAGAAGCTGAGCGCCAGGCGGAGCGGGAAAGGAGAGAGAATGCACTTGAAGAGGAAGAATACGATAACAATTCCAACGAAACGCAAGAGAAGAACAAGCGCAAGCGAAAGGAGGCAGCCACCTTAGCGAAAGTCAAGCAGAGCAAGGAATTAGCTCGTCGTAAGGCTCGACGTGCTGGCGAACCAGACGACGACGATGATCCGATCGCAGGGATGATGTACCAGAAATCGCGACCCCTACCTGGCCAACTGGAGAACTGCGAGATTTGCAGCAAGCGATTTACAGTCACTGCCTACAGCAAAACTGGGCCTAACGGTGGTCTTCTTTGTGCAAAGTGCTCGAAAGAGATAGCCGATGAAGAGAAGAAGGCGAAGCCCAAGAAAACCGGACCAAAGAGTGGTCGTCGCCAGAATCAAAGCAATCTGCTTGACGGACTTGTTCAACGGGGCGCTCAGAGTCTTGTTGAGATGTGCACAAAGGCAAGAAGATCGATCAATGGGCATGTCATACCAACGACAAGCTAACACGGTCTGCAGAAAGTAGCTGATAACATCAATGATGTGGAGGAGTTTGGAGACTTGCCGCCACAGCTACTCCATCGCCTTAGTCAAATCTTGTCAAAAAGGCGCGTGATTACTCCGAGGACGCTTCAGCTCTTCCTCCGTCCTGACCTCGATTCTATTGACATCTACGACTGCGCCAGTGAGTCTTGACTCCTGGGAGGCCACCTCAAGTGCACTGCTGACAGATCTTAGAACTCGAGACCGAGGACTACGAGAAGATTTTCGCATTCATGCCATCGTTAGTGCACGTCAATCTACGGTTTGCCAGTCAGATGAAAGATAAGGTCATTGAATATATGATGGATCGTAATCCCAAAGTCAAGCATCTGCAACTAGATGCGGCCAATCTTGTTTCTGATACTTGCTGGCGGCAACTTTTCATCAAGTTAGGTGCACAGTTCGAGAGCTTGAAATTGTCCAATCTCGATTCTTCGCTGGACGATGAAACCATTGATGTGATGAGCAGACAATGCACGAATCTTCGTCGTCTAAAGCTAAAGGAATGTTGGAAACCCGGTGACAAGTCACTCGATGCGATTTCTCGCCTACCCAAGCTGGAGCATTTATCGCTCGAGTTCCTACGAGAGACGCAATGTGAGAATGTGGTGGGGATGATTGAGAAGCTTGGGCCCAATCTGCAGACACTCTCTCTACAAAGCTTTCATAATGCCGACGACAGACTACTGGAAACTATCCATCGTCAGTGCCAGAACCTTTCCAAGCTTCGTCTGGCTGATAACGCCGTGTGCACGGACAAGGGGTACGCGAACTTGTTCACAGACTGGTCAAACCCGCCTTTGAGGTTTGTCGACCTCTCCTCGACGAGAGATGTCGATAACGCCAATCCGGACGGACCAGCAGAACCCGTCGGGCTAGCATCACAGGGATTTGTGGCCTTGATGAAGCATTCGGGATCCAAGATTGAGACGCTGAACATCAGCTCGTGTCGTCATATCTCGCGGGCGGCGTTTGAAGAGGTTTTCAACAAGGACCAGACGTATCCACAACTCAAGGAACTCGACATATCCTTTCACACGACCATTGACGATTATCTCGTCACGTCGATCTTCAAGTGTTGCCCTGCGATCAAAAAGCTCGTCGCATTCGCCTGCTTCCGAGTCAGGGACGTGCGTGTTCCCGTCGGGGTCGCATTGATTGGTGGTCTGAGAGCGCAAGACTCGATTATCGTCGAGGGAGATTTCCAGGGAGAGCTTTCGTAGTTGATCAGTATACCCGTCACGACAGCGATAGACGGTCACGATCTTTCCATCTCAAGTCATCTGCCAAAAAGGTACGGCACAAATGGTAAGGGTGGTATATTACGGGATGGGGTGGACCATGGGACATAACCGGCATGAGATGCAAATTGTATTTTTAGCTTTTACACCATGGGTCAATTAATAATGCCAAATTAATTTCACAGATCTATAAACCAACGGAGAGATAAGTGTCTGTTCAAGTTCAGCCCAGTACTTGTTGGCATGGCTGAGATAAAAAGAGAACCAGCGATGAACTCGGCTGGGATTGCGATAATCTCAGGTTGGTCTTTGGTAAATGGAAGAAGCACTTCTGCAACAGGCACCCGGGTGCGGATGGCATGCGACAAGAATGTTCAGACGTGGAAGTTGGTTGGCCATGTTTTTGACCCGAGAATTTTTCGCTCGTTGAGAAGAAAACAGCAGGTCCTAATAAGTGAGGTACGGCAACATGTCAAGTTTGTTTGTGTCGAAAGATCGATGAAGCACATGGAATGTGTGTTTCTCCCAGTGACAGCCGAGGGAAGAATGTGAGAAAATCCACCGTAGGGCGGCATCGAATCCATATCGCATGCCGTGAATGCCGAACCAGCGAACTCTGCCACTCACACTGGAGGCCTCCTGGCGATCGCTCTCAACAAGGCTCCACTGATACCAGGAGATCCGGGTCACTGGAATTTGGATCGCGGCCGTATCTCTTGGCCCGATTGAGGTGGCTCACCGTGGCTGGTGGAACTCAGCGGCTCATAATTCTCGGTAGCATGGTATGGTCAAAACTATGATGCAAGATAACACGGGAGAAATGATATCATATCATTTGTTCTTCGAGTTAGTCTATGACGCGAAGCCACACTGAGTGCAGGCCATTGCCTACACTCTGAATGAGTGTTTGAATATGAATCGATCAAAGATTGATCCTAGAGAAGTTGGTTAGCATTATTACTGTGTGGAAAATCTGCTAATTATTCAGGCACCAGGTACGCACCGTTCATCAGCCTGTTTCCGGCTCGCACGAAGCAGCGATCTTGCGGATCGTCAAGAAGGCTCGCGGATGCGGAACCTTAAGTGCCCAGAGTCCGGCTTGGCAGCCCTCTTCGTCATCGCCCGCCAATAGCACGGCCGCATGCCTCCGGGCCTCCACTTCCCCTGGAACTCCGTCCGCGGACACGGCTGATTTCTCGATTTCTCGCTTTCGCCCATCTCATAATGCCACGGCCGATCATTGCTGGGCCCGTCCTATGACGTCTCTCGTGTCCACCGGCTGCTCGATGCTCGTAGAGCCTTCTCAGCCGCAGTTTGGGCCGAGTCGTGGACGTTCCCTGGCCGACCCTGTCAGGAACCCGGGCCCTGCTATTATTGCCCACAAGTGGCCACGCAGGGAACCCATGAGGCTTGGATTCCAGCCAGCCAGGGTGGCAATGTTGCGCGGACCAGGTAACCAGTACTAACCTCAGCGCTGCCCGTTCCAGCGCGGTGGCGCCTCAGCTGCTACCAGCGTTTAGGTTAGGCGCTCCGTACCTAGCCTCTAGGGCTCGGGTGGAGAGTGACTTGCAGGCGGCCGACCACTGAGCCCAAGCTCCCAGGCGAGCAGCCCGGCCTAGATTGATCGCTGCCCTCATTATTGCCTTCCTGCCTGCTCAAGCCGAGTCCAGGACATTCTTCGATGCCACCGCAATAGCACCGCTCTGTCTCACTGCTATCGCCCACTGTGGCAGTAGTCTGCCCTCCGTCCCTAGCTTTCCGCGGCCCTCTAAGCCTTGTTGATCGCTAGGCCATTATTCCAAATGTATCTGTGGGCCTGGCAAGCGCGAACTTTCTTGTAGCTAGCTAGTTAGTTGTTCAGCACGGCAATCGCTGCGTGTTCAGCCACTCCAGGCCCCTGAGGGCTGCTGCCCACGGCGAACTCCAAGCTGGTCTAGGCGCCCGTCACCGAGCCAAGATCGGCCTCTGTGCTCCAGCCACGCAGCCCACGCTGGCTGCTAGTCTCAGTCGTATCGGTCCCCTGTCTGGTACTCTAACGACGGCAGTAAGCAAGAGAAGCAAAGAAAAAAAGGGGGGGGGAAACGAACCAGCGGGAAAAAAAAACGTCACCCTGCAAATTCTCCTCTCTTTTCCCCTCAGTCGTTCTCCCCCAGCTTTTTGTCGTTCTCGTTACCGGGCGCTTCTATATTTGGGTGGGTGGTCGATCTCTGAGAGCGCTCCTACGCAACTGCACATTCTGCAGTCGGTTGACGTACGCCAGATTGACTAAACCATCTAGTCCTCCGTACCTCACTGTGACTGCGATCGGTTGCGACGCTGCTGTCGCCAGTCGGGCCGGTGTGCATTGCTGGTGACCTCTCGGCTACGTGAGGTTCCTTGAGGCTGACCGGAAACGGTATCCTGAAACAGACATCCCAACTAACACCCGACCTGTAAGAACCCATCTGCTTCCCACTTAAACAAACAGCAAAAATAACCTACCCTGTGTGACTGAGGCAGGCCACTTCTTTTCCTGCTCCATACGCCCCTTTGCAGGCCAATCTCGGTCCGCCTGAACCTACCATCATTCTCACCGCATTCTTCCACTCTCTCATGCCGGCCTGACCTCTTACTTCCACTCACTTTCCGACACGGGCTTCTCTCCTCTTCTTCTCCCTGTTGACCAACCAGTCACTCCCCCATAGCTGGTCCGCCCAGCTCGAACCCATACCGCTTCTTTTTGTCTCCCGGCTTGCCCTGAGGACATTTTTGCGTCCTCGTCCACCGGTCGCAGGGTCTGTTGACAACATACGTTGACGCGGGGCGGCATCCATCGTCTGGCCAATCTTTCTCTATGCCGATCAAGCTTCCCAAGGGCTTCACTCGACGGAAGTCCTCCGGCAATGCCCTCGAGGAAGTCGAAAACCCTCCTGAGCCCTCTTTCCGTGTCTTAGAACGGCCGAACGGGGGAAGCAAGTCCTCCGAAAGCGGTGACGTGCTGAAAACGTCTCGTCCATCGACTGAAGATGACAACATATTTGCCGGGATAGAAAGACCGCTGCCGAAGAACAGGTGCGTGTTTGTGTGTGTGGTCCGATTGAGTGGTGATGCTTACTGAACTTCAGGGTCAGTGGAGGAACTCACCATTCAGCCTCTACGACGGGGTTGTATGACAGCTCATCGTCAGCGCGTTTCAGTTCGTCCTCGACGCTTCCTTCATCGACCGACGTTCCGGTGCAGAATGATCATTCAAGGAACTTTCACGACCTCTCGGTGCCCCCCGTGCCCGAATCCTCATTCTTTTCGTTGCGTGCAGCCGGCCGGACTTTGTCTTTTGGGAACAAAGCAGGGAGAGTCTCGACGCCTCCACAGTCACAGCAGCAACAGCAACAGCAACAGCAACCCCAGCACCAGCAACCCCAGCACCAGCACCAGCAGCAGAAACAGCAGCAACAACAGCAGCAACATCCTCAGGGACCTTCTGCCCAAGCAAGAGAACGGGCCCTGACAGCGAGTTCTGCGAGCACGGCGACACCACCAAGGTTACTGGACTCAGATCTGAAGCTCGATAGAGGGGATGACGACAACTTCAGCAGAATGTTCGAGAGCTTCGGGAAACGCAAGAGTGAACTTCAGCTCCAGACTAATCTTGTACGGACACTAGCTATTTTGCCCTCTGAATTTGCTATCCGGCATTGAAACGCTGACAATACACAGGACAAGGGTTCATCGAAAGCACCGCCTCCGGATCCTCCAAAGGAAGATCGAAACCCCAATCTTTCGCCAATTAAGGTCGATCGGTCACAGGAAGTCGAGCCATCCCCTACTTCGTGGGACAGCCGGACGTCGCAAGATGGATTGATGGATCATCCTAACAATCACGAACAAGATACCTCCATTCCCCGTGAATCCTCGTCGGAACCTCCCTCTGTATCACCGACCGAAACCCGACAACATACAATGCCATCGGATTCTACACCAGTCACGGCTACAGCACAGCGAGCCCGAAATGCGCAGCCCTCCACGGATAAAGGACTCAAAAGGGGCAGCGTATACGCTGGTAAACAGCTCTCCTCACCAGTCGAAGATGTCGATGCCAAAATCGTCCGGGAGTCGGTACTTCTACACAGGAGAAATACGCAGCCGACTACCTCGGAAACTGCGCAAGCGCGTGCGGAAGAAGAAACCCCGCTCTTTGACAATGAGGAAATTCTGTCTAGTGCCAGGCTCGCCACCCAGTATGAGGAAAAAGCCGCGTCGACTACAGTTACCCAAAACAAAGTCATGACACCGGCCCAGTTTGAACGCTACCGACAGCAACGGGAACTCACGAGACAGCTGAACAAGGAATCAGACAGCGAGAGCTCGGATGGCGCCAGTGATTACGAGGAAGACGAAGACGAAGCTGAGAAAAATCGGGAAGCAGCACGGCAACGTCGCAAGCAAGAAGCCCACCTATCGGTTTACCGTCAACAGATGATGAAAATCACTGGAGAGCAGAACCCCAATCCCTTGAACAACACGCAGACTCGTCCGCCGGTCGACAGAGCTGGCAGCAGCACGCCTAATTTGAGCTCTCGCATGTCCACAATCGGACTGTCGACCGCAAAATCTGGTGACAGCGGTAAGAGCAGTGATGGCGACGACGATGAAGATGTTCCCCTGGGCATCTTGGCTGCGCACGGGTTCCCAAACAAGAATCGTCCTCCGACACGTCTGGCCTCAGCAAGCTCGATTCCTAATCTACGAGCGGCCTCCCCCTCCCCCGGCTCTGTATACGGAGAGCCGACTGGGAATCGAAGCAGTTTACCTGCCTTTGCGCGGAACTTGCCTAAAGATCCGTACTTTGGGGCCAGTCTAGTCAATCCGTCAAGGAGAGAATCTCTGGCGATGGGAGGCGGTGCTCCTGCTTACGGAGGCCCGCCTTCATCTCTGCCCCCAGGCGGTCTCGTCGGGGTGATTGCATCGGAAGAGCGAGCGCGAGCCATGAGGAGGGGGAGTCCCAATCCTCAATCCAGCCCCTCCCCTCAGCCAATTCCCCGGCCATACACGATGACGAACATGGGGCAGACGGGCCCAGCCGGTCACTGGGGCATGTCAGGTGCCATGCCTCCACAGCAAGGCATGTCGCCGGGAGAACAGGCGCAGCTACAAATCTCCCAGCAAATGGCGGAAATTATGCAGACGCAAGTACAGATGATGCAGCAGATGATGCAGATGCAGGGCATGGCGGCCGGACCTCAAGGCCACCCGAATAATAATTTCCTATATGGCGCCCAGCCTGCCAGCCCGAATATGCGACCAGTATCCATGGCCTCCGCCAACTCGTTCAATTTGCCCTCGGGTCCTCCTCAAATTGATCATCAGCGTACTTTTAGCATGCTCGATCCAGGCATGTCTCGGTGGAATACCAACCGACCGGCCTCCATCTTCGCTGGTGGCGGTCCTCGTCCTGCTTCGCCACATGCGGCACCAGGATATACACCGTCCATAGCTCCTTCTGAGCGCAGCAACGTTGGACTGGCTTCGCGATACCGTCCTGTGTCAACGGTTGGGCCAGACCGCAATGCGATGCCTCGGTCGTCCACTTTTACTTCCTCGACGCTGAAGCCATGGAACGACGAGAACCAAAGGCCTTCCTCGATGGCCGCTCCTTCTACACAACCTCCTGATCGCAAGTCCACTTCTCTGGCAAATGTGACCGTCCCACCTGCAGACACCCAAGGACAAAAATCTACCACGAACAAAACCAATGCCGGTGCCGTGTCCGACGATGACGACGATGAAGGGTGGGCTGAAATGATGAAGAAACGTGAAAAGAAAAAGAGCGGTTGGAAATTGAAGAATAGCGCCCCGGCCCTGGGAGATCTTTTGCACATGGTTCATTAGTTGAAAGACTATGCACATGCAGCCTTTCTCGATCTTACTTTCGTTCATTTGTCGAACGGCTGCTCTCTGTTTATTCTACTCTCCTGCGACGACTTAATTTTTCTTGACGTTTTCATAATCCATACCATATTCTGGTCTGTTTTCTAGACATCTCCAAGGTCTGATGCCGGTTCCTTTTTTTTTGTTTCTTGTCGGAGCAAACACCGTATGCGTTTATTTCTTGTTGTTACATATTGTCCCATCAACTATCTCTCTTATCTTCTCCTTCCCGGGTTCTTTTACTGTTGCATTTCAGAAGCGTGGGTATCATTGAAATTCTAATCAAGATATTATTCATAATATGACAAGTTGTCGGGCAGGTATGAATGGGATGGCGTCTATGAAGGACAAGCGGTCTTTTTGGTGTTTTGTTGGCTCTTTTTGTTTCCTGGACATGCCGGGATAAAACTTCTTGTACCTAATGGATCTAGAGGTTCAGAATCCTGTTCATAACAAGAGAATTGTAAAAGAAACTCTCTGTTCCCTGATCTAGTCAACATCTTGAGATAGTCGGGCAATCAATGACGATTCATTGCAGCCTGCTACTGTGTTTTCTTAGCACCTCATCCGTCCCTGCCAGGGTCTTGTTGATTATCTCTTCAGCTGCCAGGATATCCTTCACAAGGCCTACGCCAGTCCCTGCGTACGTCGTCATCCTGCCATGAGGTCCCCATCCATCGTCACCTTTCTCTATTTCCTTCACATAGAGATCTCTGATTTCTTGATCACTCACTCCTCTCTGTACAGAGTCAATGTAGGTTTGGTTGATCACTCCACGCCCATTGTATCGATCAGGCCAATCCAAGATACCTCTCGCCCGGTCATAGACCGTGCTGCGAACAGTGCTGATGCCTCCGTCTGACGCACGTAGGATCTCTGACTGATAGCCCCGGGCGATGGTCGCCTCGGAGCAAGCGAGGAATCGAGTTCCCATCACTGCGCCCGCAGCCCCCAGCATGAGCGAAGCGGCAACACCCCGGCCGTCCGCAATCCCTCCTGCCGCAAGGAGCGGTATGTGGCCATGCCCAAGTTGCGCCAGCGAGTCATGCACTTCGGGTAGGAGGGTGACGATGGACGCTGACTGCGCTAGGCCGTGGCCTCCGGCGTCGCTGCCCTGGACGACGAGGACGTCGGGCTTTATCGCCTTCGCCACTGCAATGGCTTCTGCCACGCTGCCGACTTGAACCCATATCTTGGTCTTCCCTGACGTCGCGGTCCGGATCTGCTCGGCCCAGGGGACGAGGTCGTCTGGTTGATTGACTGGTGCGAAGAACCACACGGCACAGGGCGTGTATTTTTTGAGTGCGGCAAGAGCAGTATCTCGGTCCGCACCCCAGTTGAGAAAGCCGACCCCAATTGGGAGCACGTCCTTGTCTTCTCCCAGGGGAGATTCCTTGATCAGCCGTGATGCGTGTTCGAGGTCCTTCTCAAGATTCGAGACATCGAACCCGCCGGCGAGGAAACCCAGTCCCCCTGCGCGCGAGACAGCCACGGCTAGCGGGGCCATGGCGATGCGAAGCATCGGCGCTGATGCTATGAGAGGAGTTTTAGTCCATGGGTAATCCGACCGGAGTGAGGGAGACGAAGCCATGGTTTTCTGGACGTTGTTCTGTCACGTCTTGATGGAACTCTCTGTCGTAAATATATATACAACCCTCGAAATCTATCTTCCTAGCCCTCTGGTTCAAGTATGGAATTGATACGGCGTTACAACTAAAATGTCAGCCAAAAGTAAACAAATAACGAGGGTACAGATCACTTCTTGCAGCCGGTACTCGGGAAACTCTGCGATAAGTCATCATTCGCTTGTAACTATGACAGCCGAGGCCAAATGGAAGATGATTAATGTACGGAGCAGTGCCGAACTCCGAGGGAAAGAATCATAAACAGCCAGATGAGTCAACGAGGGGAGGCTGTATGGGATCAAACCTACCATACCTTACCTGGCTTGGATTATCCTGCATCTCTCTTTTGTAAAAATGCAAATTACTGCCCCATACGTCTGCAGCATATCCCGTGAGTTTCTGTGACAGCTTGCACCGCCTCATCCACGGCCCATCGGTGGAGAGGTGTGGCGGGTGAGTGTGGTCACGTGCTGATAGTGATAAACTTCACGCCATCGAAGTGTCGATCGTCCATGAAACCAAATACTGAGATGAATGAATCATTAATGCCTATTCATACCACCCATACATCCTGAGCTGGCTCCTCACAGACCACATTTCTCTGTCCTGGCAACTAATATCAATACGTCTGATCTTTATTGTTTGATTCACTCTTCTATACATGAACGACACTCAGTCTTAACATTAATCTACCTCTCTGACTCTCTGACATACCCTCTGCGACTCTTTTCTCATCTTATTTGGATATATTGAGATACCAGAATCTACAGCATCTTTTTTTAGGGTATTTTTCGGGATTAAGAAAAAAGGAAGTTTGCAGTTTCTGTCATATTCTTTTCTTTCTTTCCTTTTTTTCCCAGCAGGTTTTCAGAAGCTAGTTCAGAGACATGAACGCCCCTGACAGGTAGGCTATCTTCTCTCATATTGTCTCTGCATGGTACATTCTGCAGCATACTGTTATCTCAAGATCTCTCTACATGCTGTTATTTTCCTTGGTTCAGCGTTTCCACACTTGGCTCGGTTCGCCTTTTCACGAGCCATGTCTGCCAACTTCAGGGAGTTGCAGTGGGTGTTCCCTCATGACACTGGCGTTGAGGGAGACTTCCACGCCCCCGGGACTTTCCTCCTCACCTCACCCTCAATCTGTTTACGTCGCGTCTTCAGCTCCCAAATCCTCCGTTTTTGTACTACCCTGAATACCATCCATCATCGGGCTCTTCTCAGCAGTCAAGTTCCACCCTGTCAAACTTGCACCAGACCCCTTTGTCCCATATCAGAACACCATGCCTCGTAGCATCTTCTATGATCCCACCGGTGCAGGTTATCGGAACCCGTCCCGCCGCTACCGTGGGAACCCGCAACCCCCGCCTGGCGCCAACAAGCAAAGAATGTTGTGTCTCTATTTACCCTGTCCTGGTCATTGTTGCATCTGACGTTTGCATGTTCTTATCATCTGATTTTACATTCTTGTCTGTTAAATTTTATTGCTTGAGGTCGTTATTGATGGATGCATATGATACTGACCTGTCCCGACCGTAGGACTGAGTCGTTTCTCCTTGCTCCCAAGGAGAGGAAAGTCGAGGAAAAGACAGATACTCGTAAGTCTAGTCGTCCGCTTTTTTGGCGACGCAATCCAACTGATATATCCGCAGGTACTCCCTCCACTTCTATCTTTACTTTCAACAAAGAGGACCATACTATTGGAAACTTGCTTCGCGCGCGTCTGTTGCAGAGTCGCCATGTTCTGTTTGCTGCCTATAAGGTACGTGCCGTTGATCTATCCCTCCAAACGGCAAGGTAGACAGCTCATCGGATGAATCGACTAGGTGCCTCACCCTCTCGAACACAAGCTCGAACTGCGTGTCCAGACTGATGGACAGATTACCCCCAAGGAGGCTCTCCTGGCCGCTTGCCACGACACAGTAAAGGATCTGGGCACACTCTCTCGTGAATTCACTAAGGAATTTGAGCTGCGGAAGATGGTGGGGGCTACCCAGCAGCAGAATGGTGTCCAGGAGGGAGCATAGGGGTCGAGCGTTGTTCGAAGTTAGGAGCTGGCATTTTTTTTCCCCCTTTCCTCTGCAGTTCGGCGTTCTCTAAGGCGATTTCCTCTTTCCCGGCGGCGATGAGTTTCCATGAACCAAGTTTCTTTCTTACATTCCACTATTTCTACGGGTCTGGTATTGTCCAACTTCTCCTTCAGTGACATGTACCTGTTTAGAGCTGGCAGACTTGCGTTCCTGGTAATGGCTGGACAAGGTGATAGACTATTGCATGTGTATATGTGGTGTTTTAAGTCGAGTTGCTTGCAACCACTTAGTTACATCGCTTCACTGAATGCCTGAAACGATCGCGTTTTGATTAAGCGCACTCTTCGTTTCGCTCCCTACACCGTAACATTCTCCCACCACGGAATATTGTAATTTTCATAAAAAGGGAAAACTCGGAGGAAAACTGTCCACAGTCGCGACAGTTTTCCTGTTTATATGCTACGTGATTAATGAAGTTCCGGTTCGGATTAGGGGTCAAGGGCTCCCACAGCAACCAAGGAAAGAAAAAAAAAGACATTCCTTATGTGTGAGGGTATTTTTTCCAGGAAAAATAGAAAAATACTCATTATAAATCACCTCTATGTTCGGCTGATGGAGCGTAAATGCGCATGGAATTGCCAGCTCCGGGACCTTACTTGAGCACCGCATCTAGATTGCTGTTTACGGCTAGCGCGGGAGCCGCTGCTGCCTTCTCTTCTCCCGCCTCCCTAAGCCGCCCTTGTGGTCATCAACTGTCATCCATGTCCTCTTTGCACGCTCGCTACCTTCATTGACTTTTCGTCTTGTCAGCTTTTATTTCTGTTATCTTTCATCCTCATGCCAGTGCTCTCTTTGTAAATGTATTCGTCCTCCAACTCTTTCCTGGGTGGCGCAAACAGCGCCCGCCCCGGACAACAGTCCCCGTTCGGGCAGCAACCTGTCTACTCTCAGTTCTCCCAGGGGCACCAACAACAACAGCTGCAGCCGACAAGCCTAGCGCCTCAGCCAACTGGATTCCCAGGTGGACAGCTTCAACCTCAATTTACTGGCTTTCCAGGAGCTGCAGGGCCCCAGCAGGGTTTCAACAATTTTGGCCAACAGCAACAACAGCAGCAGCAGCAGCCGCATCTGCAACCACAGTTCACCGGTTTTCCTCCCCAAAGTCAACCGCCACAGGTCTCTATACAGCAATCTGCACCACAGCAATACCCTACATCCTCTGGGGTTCCTTCGATTTCGGTCCAAAAAACCTCCAGCCAGATCGCGCAGTCGTTTAAAGATCTTGATGCGTCGTCGAAGCCCCAACCGCCACCCAAGTCGGGGTCGAAAATCCCCAATATCCGGCTCTCGTTCATCACAGCGCAGGACCAGGCCAAGTTCGAACAGCTTTTCAAGGCTGCTGCCGGTGATAGTCAAACTTTGGATGGTTTGTAGCAGTTGGCCCATTTCACGCCATGAGAGAATTTATTGGCTGATTGTTGAATAGGAGAGAAAGCCAAAGACCTTCTCCTGCGATCGAAGTTACCCGGCAGCGAATTGGCGAAAATATGGTATGGCTGAAAAAAAAAATATCTAGGAGAACGAGGCCATCTAACAAGAGCAGGGTGTTGTCAGATACGACCAAGTCCGGCCAGCTGTTCTTTCCGGAGTTCGCGCTCGCCATGTATCTTTGCAATTTAAGATTAACCGGCAAAGAACTCCCAGATGTCCTTCCTGAGCGTATCAAGAACGAAGTATCCAGCATGGTTGATATTATCTCCTTTGGCGTTCCGGACACGCAACCAGAGCCAAAAACAAATGTTCCCAAATTTGATGCACCCCTCCTGCAGAACACATCGGCGCCTCCCGCTCCCAAGCAGCCGCAGCCTCAGCAGCCCTCAAATACACAGCTGCTCTCACAGCTCACATCTCAACCTACGGGGTTCTATAACCAGGCAACCGGCTTCCAACCCCAGCAGACAGGATTTCCCGGTCCCAACCAGAGCCTGGCACCTCAGCCGACGGGTTTCCCGGGGCAGCCTCAAACTTCTCAGCCCCAGCAGACAGGGCTCATGAACAACCCTCAACCTACAGGATATAATGGACCGCGCCCTCCGATGCCTCCAATGCCCACTGGGTTCGGATCGAATCCATCACCTTCTCAGACCGGGCCGGCGCCCCTGACAGCTCAACCTACCGGTGCTCCGGGGCAGTGGGGCTTCGTCAACACTCCCCCAACCGGACTACCCAACCTCGAAGCTTTGAAAAATCAACTCATGCCCCAGCCTGGTCGGGAAGGAGGGTTTACCACTGCGGGAATCTCTGGCAACGCAACGATCCCGTGGGCAGTCACAAAGGAGGAGAAGAAGATCTATGATCAACTCTTCCGAGCGTGGGATGGTCTCAATAAAGGCTACATCGGTGGTGACACAGCGATTGAGATCATGGGTCAAAGCGGTCTCCCGAGGGAGGATCTGGAGCGAATTTGGACTCTGTCCGATCCCCACAATCGAGGAAAGTTGAACATGGATGAGTTTGCGGTTGCAATGCATTTGATTTACCGGAGACTGAATGGATACCCCATTCCAAACCGCCTACCTCCGGAATTGGTTCCGCCATCCACGAAGAATTTGAATGATTCAATCGGAACTGTGAAATCTATGCTGTCACAGGATGCGGAAAACCGGAAGGCTTCTGGCGCATTCCTCCAGCCTCAGAAGACGGGCGTCAGCTACTTGAAGGAACACTCGTTCCGTAGTAGTTCAACGTCTCCGGGATCCGGTCGCCGAGATGCGACTTTGTTCAAAAACAATGACGATTTCGTGGCGTACAAGTCGAGTGCCCGTCGTCGAGTGGGCAATGAGGGCAGGACGCCTTCTCCCGCCACCTCATCACAGGTGTCGGAGAAATCTGAGGATGAGTTGACTGTCGAACAGCTCAAGAAGAAGATCCGTGAAACGAAAGTCATGCTCGATGCCGTAGACTTCAGAGACCAGAATCAAGCCGAAGAAGACGAAGCTCTTGACCGAAGAGATCGGAGAGAGGCAGAGAGTCTCATGGATCGTATCCGAAAAGTGCAAGATGAGATTGACACCCATCCTAACGCCGCCTTCCGTCATCTTGATTCTGGAGCTGAACGAAGATTCCTGCGTCGCCAGCTTCAGACTTACCAGGATCAGATCCCTGAAATTGCCTCCAATGTCCGTAAGGTCGAACGAGCTATCGCAGAGGCGAGGCTTGAATTGTTCCGTCTGCAAGATGCCAAGGCCCATCCAAACAGTGCTCTCAACATTATTGGCACTGGCCCAGGTGGTGCTGTCACCGAAGCTGATCGCATCAAAGCCCGCGCGCGGGCCAGGATGCAGGCGCGCGCCGCTGAGCTTGCTGGAAGGCCAGTACCTGCGACGGATGACGAAGAGGCGGCAACTCGCCGTCTCGAGGAGGAAAATGCTAAAATCAAGGCGGAACGCGAGCGAAACGAAGCCATGACACGAGACGTTGAAGACAGTGTTAAGGAATTCTCTCGTAGTCTTGAGGATAGTCTGAAAGAGGAAGACGAGAATTCTACTCGGGAACACGAGAGACGCAGGTGGGAAGAAGCACTCGGCGTGGAGGATACAATCAGGGATTTCATTTACGATCTACAGCGCAGCAGCAGGACGGCCAAAATCCGCAAAGAAGAGTGCGTATTCCTCTGATTTGGTGTGTTTAATTCATTATCTGACAAGTCTGCAGGCAACAGAAACAGTCATACTCGAATGAACAGCCTTCTACCAGATCCGACACCACAGAAACCCCGGCTCGGCCTTCTCTGACTCCAACAAGCTCTTCTGGATCTTTTGCAGGGCTCACTCACGAAGAGCGTGTGGCCTCCGCAAGGGAACGGGCTCAACGGCGTATTGCAGAGCGTATGGCGGCTGCTGGCCTTAAACCATTCACTGATACAGGGGATACTTTGCTACAGCGTCAGGAACGAGAGAGAAAGGAGCGTGAAGAGAGACTGAAACGAGCAGAAGAGGAAGATGCCAAACGAGAACAAGAGAGGCAGCGTCGACTTGCGGACGAACGAGCACCACAGCCCCCTTCGGCTGCTAAACCAGCCGGCAAGAAGCCTCCACCAGCTCCCCCATCACGCAAAGGAAGAGCAGATAGCGCCGGTCAAGCTGATGCAAAGAAAGCCGAAGAAGAAGCCGCAAGGGCAGCCGAGGCTCAGGCTGAGCAAGCAGCCAAGGAGCGTGCTCTTCGAGAAGAGCAAGAGGCTCAGGAGGCCGAGAGAAAGCGTCTCGAGTAAGTATTTGACTTCGCCCCACTCCTTTCCTTCTTTGACTAACTGATTCTCGTAGGGAGGAGGCTAGACAACAGGAAGAAGAGCTCCAGAGAGAGAAGGAGGCACAGGAAGCTCGCCTCCGTGCTCTGGAGGAGGAGGTCAGACAGGGCAAGATCAAGAAGCAGGAGGAAAAACGGCGCAAGCAAGCAGCGGAACGTGAAGCAAAGGAAAAGGAAGCTAGGCTTGCTGCACAGCGAGCGGAGTTGGAGGCAGCCAGGGAACGAGAGCGAGAACTTCAACGTCAGCTCGAGGAACTCGAGGAGAGTTCGTCTGACGATGAGGGGCCTATCAACATCACTCCTCAAGACAGCACCCCGACTCAAAGCCAGGTCCTCCCCTCAACAACTGTCGCCTCTCCTCCACCGCCACCTCAGGCTCCATCCGTGCCAGCTCCGCCTCCGCCTCCGCCTCCGGAGCCCGAGAAAGAGCCCGGTACGACGGCAAGCTCTCCGTCTAGCAGTCGTGGAGCCCCCGCTACGGAGTCCAAGAACCCCTACTTCCGGAAGCTCAGCCAGTCTGCAGACAGCCAGCCTAGCGATCCAACTTCTCCTCCGCAGGCCCCTTCCCAGGCTGCTGTAACCTCGCCCAAATCCGACATTCCGTCCACCAACCCTTTCCATCGACTTGTACAGCAGCAGGAAAGTGCCAAGTCCGCCTTCAGTGCCACCCCAGTTCCAGGGCCCCTGGAGCGCAAGTCGCGTGTGCGTCCGGAGGATGACGATTGGTCTGTTGCGGAGTCTGAGAATGATTCGTCCGATGACGACGACGATCGAACTGGTGGTGGCAGCGCAAAGCAACTCGCCAGTATCCTGTTTGGCACTATGGGACCCCCTCGACCGTTGAGTGCCACGGATGATAAGTCGCCGTCGAAGTCGGCCACCCCTGTACAAGAGAGCTCTCCTGTGCCGCCGCCGCCGCCGCCTCCTCCGCCAGCAGCTCCTCCAGCCGTCCCGGAGACCAATGGATCATCCGAAGCATCACCATCTGCGCCTCCGCCTCCGCCGCCTCCTCCTCCCCCACCTCCAGGGCCAGGATCTGATGCTCCATCAGTTCCGCCCCCGCCTCCCCCTCCCCCTCCGGAGGGTGCTCCTGACCCACCACCACCTCCTCCTGCAGGTCCCCCAGTTGCCGTGGGAGGAGGAGGACCACCGGATCGCAGCGCTCTCCTTGCCTCTATCAAAGCTGGAAAAGGTCTGCGGAAGGTGGAGACGAAGGATCGCAGTGCAAGTATATTTGCTGGCCGCGTGTTGGACTAGAAAGTGTGGACTGCGGAGCATAAACCCAGATTTTCGGTTTGGCCTGTAGATTCTTTTTTTATCTTCTCTATATTCTCTCTTCACCCATTCAGGATGTATGTATCTATCTCCCCAACTAGTTCTGTAAATTTTTTTTCAAGAATCTTATATCATTCATATCCATTGGCCGAGCCTCCAGTATTGACAGTCAGAATCATTGTCCTTTGCACTATCATCATGATGATGTCTGTACAGAACAGAACAGGATAGTATAGACCCGGACTGAGGTACGTGAGGTAGGGTAGGTACAGTACGTAAGTTTATGCATGACATACAAGAGAATCAATCCACAAGTCAACAATACCATCGCGTGTATACGAATAATAAGAGGACCGCAGAGAAAACAAAGAATACTTCTTTCCACCCTCGCGGCACTAGAATCGCGCAATTTATTCACGACAAGACACTATCCAGCTAACCAACCAACAAACATGCCCTTCTCAGAAGACGAAACACGAGGGGGAAAAAAGCCTGCCATAACGCCATAGTGCATAGTATATAATGGAATAACCAATGCGAGACAGATGTTTGAAACGTTTTTCATGCTCTTGCTGAAGCGTACTGTACGTAAAAATTTAAGCGGCAATTTCCGTTATCACGTTAGCCAAGGTACTTATACTCCAAAGTGCGACGAGACCGCAGCCTATTTTGCGATCCATCCTCCAATGGTTCAGTGGGACGATGATGAGGAGTCCCACAAGGGTAACTAGCAGGGTCACCCCGCTGATAAAGAGGCTTTTCGAGATGGTGATCTCGTATGGATCGGTCACAACCGCGTGGATCGGAACCGCGGTGGTGGATATGTAAGGCTTTGGGTGTAGAGTCATATATAGACCGCCTACGCCTATGCCTAGGAGGATATTCAGCATCGGCCCGCCAAAACATGCGCTAAGAGCCATGACGGGATATCCTAAACGAGCCACGGTGATATCGGCCACCAAGTCACCCAATGAGTTCCCCACGGCAAACACGGTGAGTCCCAGAAGCGAGTCGCTGATGTCGAGGATGACTCCCAGAGTCTTCAGGAGACTGACCACTTCGTTTGCGATGGTCGCAATCCAGCAGATACCAACGACAAAGCCGAGGAAGGCAAGGAAAGGACGCAGTTGGTTCGGCGGTTGGGGGTAAGCCCGCCCTCTCAAAAGCAAGTTCAGCAGCGTCGCACAGATCAGGGAAACCGGGAGACAGGATAGGATGGGCAGGAGAAGTTTCCGAGGAACCCTGTCTGGGTCTAAGTTCAACCATCCCACAAGGATGATGAAGAGAGGAGCGGTGAACAACTGGATTGAGACAAGCCAGCGATGCCATTCCCTCGCCGGCGGGGTAGAGGCGTCAGCTGAGGATTGAGGTTGCCTGACGGGCGTCTCAGAGTCAAACCGTGGTCGCATCGTCGATGGGTGAGCGTGGTTTCCTTTCTTAGAGCCACGCGCTTGATTTCGCTGGGCCTCGCTGAACTCGCTGCTCTGGGGTCGGAGAAGAGGAGAGTCATCCGGCAGTCGGACCAAAGGCCTCCGCTCGTTCTCATCATTCGCTGTGGACTGCTGGGAGAAGTCTGAATCCGATTCCGAGTCACTCCGTTTGGGATCGACCACTGGAATCGTGATTGTCAGGAGGAATACACTCGGGGCTGCAACGAACCCCAACAGCTTCTCCCACACATTCTTCGCCTGCCAATCGTACAAAGTGGGGAACAGGGTTGACATCAAGAGCCAGGGCGGAGGGAGGAACCAATAAGGCCACCATCTCCATCGTTTGGTTGCACGGTCCATGTCCTCGATAAAATGATCATCCGCCTCCAACAGCTCCGAGGAGGAGACGGATGTAGGAGGAAGATGGATGCTGAGTTCCCTGGAGGACGGCGAAGGAGAGGTGTCTGAGAAGGGCGGGAAGGGAACTGATGGACTTTCGCTGGCCTCGGGCTCAGAGCTGATAGAGATTTGAGGGACCTGAGCGGTCGACAACGGAGAAACACCGCCGGGAGAAACTCCTAGGCGACGGGGGCTTGCCTGGTAATTCGGAGTACGAAAGAGATCGTTCGGTACTGTGAGATGGTCAGAGGACTGAGTCTGCGTCCGGCCGGCAGGAACCGGACTCTGACTACGCGACGGGAATCCAGAGGAGGTTGGAGAAGCTGTCAGCATTGCTGATGAATCGATGCGCAGAAACTCAGCTTGAGGACTGGCCCCTGCGTCGGGGGTTTTCGAGGTCTCCCCGGGATCAGTGTACGACGCGATGTTGCGCGAAGGTGAGCCTTTCTTATCGACAACGCTTGTATCAAGACGCAGCGGTGGTGCGTCATTCATCGACACCGATCGATGACGGTTGATCCGACCCTCTTCTTGCCCAGCTCCAGTGTTCTCTGGAGGGTGTGAAAGAACGGAAAGATTGTCCACATGCCGTGACGGTGCTTGGTGCGGATCATCGGTGTAGCGCTGAAGATCGATGCGATCATTCAGCAGGTTCCTCGACCGTCTGAGAGATGAGAGCACCGACTGAAACTCAAGAGCACCGACTAGACTGGGGCGGATCGCATTGACCGTTGGGCGTCGTCGGGTCGGCGTGGGTCGGCTGACGTGCATATTCTCCCGAATCTCTGCGAGATATCGATTGTGAGTTTCGTCATCTTCATCGTCCTTCCAGGCCGGCCAGACCGTCCGCTCGAGGGCCTCGAAATCGGCCGTCGATGAACCGTGGAGCGGGGTCCTGGTCTCGCCCGCGATGGGATCGTCATCCGGAGCACGCTCTTGCAGATCCAACTCCTCCCTCTCTGGAATGTGGAAATGGGCCCGCGCAGCCAAGTCTCGTTCATATCGTCGGCGCTGTCGAGTGAGATACCAGTGCCACAGCACGACCATCAGGACGTAGAAAAGGTAGAGCCCGATCATTGTCGTGGACTCCCAGACATGGAGCTCACCGTCCGCCAAAGCGATCATGCTAAAACCCGCGGCGATGATGAAATAACCGACGTCACGGACGAAACTTCGTCGAGCCACCCGGAAGGGTCGAACCAGGGCCATCGAGCCGGCGACGACGGCAGTAATGAAACAAGCAGCGCCAATAAGCTCACCAACGGCCAAGCTGCCACTATTGGAGCTCATGGCTGCAAAGGTCGAGAAGACATCGGGACTGCCATTCCCAAAGGCGAGAAACGTCACACCGGTCAAGCTTTCGCTCATGCCCAGGATGCTGGCGATCGTGCTCAGATTGATACAGAGAAAGTCACTGGCGGCAATGCCGATGGTGCTGAAAAGCAGCGAAAGCCACAGGACGAGGATAATAAATGCGAGGGGTTGAACATGGCGGAGCGTGCAATAATAGAACTGGAGGTAGGAGAACAGGCCTTCTTCGTCGGGGCAGTTGGAGCGCACGAAGGCACATTGATCTTCAGCATGACGAACGAGGCGACACTGTACAGTTTGGTCCCGTCAGTGAGATGATCAGGAAAGCAACGCATAATGTGTACACAGTACCTCTAATTCCTCTGCTGGGGCTCTGGTCGATTCTGAGACGGGTCCCGTCCTGCCGTCCGGTATCACTGCTCTCTTGCCCAGAGACGGATGAAGGGACCGTAGCTCCCCGGACCCCCGAGTCCCCCAACTCAGCACCACGAGGAGGCTGATCGCGATGATTGTCAGGAAGAAGGCATGAGCCGAATAAGGGCCATTTTTCCTCGTGCGCACCGTGACGGACGGGCGGGAAAAGGGTGCTGGCGGACTGCGCATCACGGGGGCATCATGAACCGAGTTTCCACGGTGCTGCCGGAAGGAGCCAGAACGGTGGAACGTAGAGCAGTTCGAGCGACCTTCCTACAACAAATGCAGAATAATATAAGATGGGCTCTGCCAGCTGCAGAGGATAATTCATGCCAGGCCAAATCAGCCCATGGCGGAGCAGAGGGGAAGAAAGGGAATCGATCGCACGAGACCAATAACCTGGGATGGCCGTGATGCCTGCAGATCGGCGGGCATGAGATTAGCTAGTGACCTAAGAGTAAGGGTGGCTACTGGCTCGTGCCAGACTCGGAAGTGGTTGATGTCAGCTCTGGCGCGGCGCCAAGCTAGGAGGGGAGTCTGTGGCAGTGCGCAGTGCAGGAATTACAGATTATGCCTTATCATTAAGCAAATCCTTCTCCATACAAGTTGCTAACGGTATGCCTAGGTACCCTACACAAAATAATACAGCCAACTGCGTGGGAAAGTAAACATCGACATGTGATTAGGACGATGCTGAATTGGGCAGCCACATGGAGGACAGCCATGACCAAAAAGGAAAGGGCGGCCCTGACCACCGGATCACGTGGCGGGCGTGCATGGGGCATGCGCGGGTGGTCGCTGCGGCACCCCGAATGTTTTGTTGACACTGCGCTTTCCGTCTTTGTCACAACCACAACGCAACAAACGGCAAGTGCAACTCAGCGGCCAAGTCGACGCTTCGCAGTCGCTTTTGAGCTTGTTCGAGACGGTGGCGCCGGCTTTTCTACAGCAATGAGTATTTGACAGCGCCTCTATTTCCTTACATCCTTCTTGTTTTAATACCTGTTCCTTCTGATCAGCCAGCACTGCGCCTTTGATTCACCATGCCGCGCGTGGCCAATCCCTCCAAGAGCCATCGGCGCTCCAATGGCGCCTCGACGCCGCACAAAAACTCTCCCATCAAGTATGGAAAGAGCGACGCTTTGCGCCGATGGTTGCTGACGCTCCGCACAGGATTCCCCTCAATGATGACATGGGAGAGAAGGCGGCTCGGTTGCAGTCGCGACAAGCCCTCCATGACCGCCAGATGGACCAGATCAAGGCTGCCGTCAAGACGCCTATGCCCCCGCGCAAGACCACCCACGACCGCGCCGGCAGTAACAGTCCTCTCACGCCACGAGGTTCGGCCCGAGGGAGAGAAAGCGACGTGGATGGCCGTGGCAGAGGTGCCACGCCGATGAAGAGAGTGCCGATCTTAGCCAATTTCGAGGAGTGGATGAAGATGGCGACCGACAACAAGATAAATGCGAGTAATTCGTGGAATTTCGCCCTGATTGACTATTTTCATGACATGTCCCTGCTCCGTGAAGGCGATGGCGTGAATTTCCAGAAGGCCAGTTGTACTCTTGATGGCTGTGTGAAGATCTACACAAGCCGAGTTGACAGTGTCGCAACGGAAACTGGAAAACTCCTGAGCGGTCTGGCCGAAAGTCGGGATCGCAGGGCCCAAGAGACGGAGGCCGAGGGTGCGGAGGGAGAGGACGAGGAAGAGGAAGAAGAAGGCGAGGATGGAGAGAGGAGAAAGGCCAGGAAGAAGGTGAGTAACTATAAATATGGAAAAAAGAAAGGGTCTCTCTGTTCCACAATGCTGATCGCAGGTAGACGCAACGGTCACATGAAGCTACTCTCGCGCCGTCCTTCGCAGCATTACAGCTGAAAAAATTTGAACTTGAGTTTGCTGTAGACCCATTGTTTAAGAAGATGTCGGCGGACTTTGACGAAGGAGGAGCTAAAGGGTTGCTGCTGAACCATCTGTCGATTGATGGGCAAGGACGCATCGTATTTGATAGCAGTGACGATGTGGACGAGACAGCTGCAGAAGCAGATCACAAGGAGGGGGATGAGTCGCAACGAAGCACAGCGGAACCTGAGGAACCTGGATCTCCCTCACCTCGTCCCAGGAAGGAAACCGAAGAGGAACCGATGGAAATTGACCTGGCTCCGCTAGCCAACAAATTCTTTCCCGATCTCGGCCGTCTCGACGAACAGGACATATGTCCATCCCTCAAAAACTTCGATTTGGGCGACCCGAGCGGTTCCCTTGATATTCCGCTGTTGAAAGCTCCGGAAGAGTGGCGTCACGATAAGCCCAATGAGGAAACCGGCAGGATGGGAGACGCTTCCGGGATCATGCTCGACGACGACAATGCGGTCGGCTTCGATGATGACGACGCGACCTTTGCAGGATTTGACATTGGTGAAGACGCCGGCTTCGGAGAAGGAGGCGAGGTCTGGGCCCGAGAGGCGGCGCTGGAGCCAATGCTCAAAGTGCATCGGATGGACATTGATGGGGACGGTCAGGACGGCGAGGGTGAATTTGATCAGGATGATGCCTATGCGGTGTCCCTCTCTCACCAGCCGGCGAACAAAGAGCACGAGAACATTCTCAGCTACTTTGATAATGCACTGCAAAAGAACTGGGCGGGCCCCGAGCACTGGCGAATCCGAAGAATCAAAGAGAATGCTGCTGCCAATTCGACGACTGCGGCGCCCAAGCCGCGCAAGGAAAAGGAGCCCTTTGAGATCGATTTTTCTGCGCCCCTGGACCCTGCGGTAGCAGAGTTGATCTACACCCAAGCCAGCTCCAACTCGGCCATTTCGATGCCTAAGGCGCAATGGAAGACAAAGGGACGCAACCTGCTTCCAGATGATAAACACTTCAACTCGCAGCAGTTGTTGCGTCTCTTCCTTAAACCCAAGGCCCGCATGGGCTCCAAGAGAGTCCTTGGGGTCCGCAAGACGAACGATTCGCGGCAACAAAATCAAATGCCGGCTGCCGGGGAGATGGACGAGGCGTTCTGGGCCAACCACAAGCCCGAAAACGACACGACGGCAGCGGAGGAGGGCGCAGCGACCGGCACGTACGATGCCAACTTTTTCAACGATGATGATGGTCTCGCGTTCCCCAACGGTCTGCCCCTGGGTGACGACGATGACGATAACGTGCCGTTCGCAGATGCACGGGAAATGTTCTCTCCCCCTGGGGATTCCGACGCCCGTCCCACGACGTCCGCTGGCGACGGGGCCGGAGCGTCCGGACTGACGGCGCTCTTGAACACGGTGGGCGCGACTCCTGGTTCCGCCCTCCACGGTGGAGGATTTGGGTCGCAGCTTGTCACCCAAGGAGGACGCCGGGTACGGCCCGACTACGTCGCGTACGCGCGGGTTGCGAAGAAGGTCGACGTCCGGCGCTTGAAGGAGGAGATGTGGAAGGGCATGGGAGATCGATTAGTCGAGTCGACCGACTTCAACTCAGCGTCGGAGGCCGCTGCCGTCACTGCTCCCCCTCCGGAACCGGACGAAGATGACATGCCACCGACGCCCACACCGAAGAACCGTCATCCTGAACCTGCGGCTGGGAACACAACCCCGGCGGAAAAGGACGGTCGGTTACGCTTTACGACCGTGATGAATTCACTCAAGAACGTATACCCGGAACAAGCGCTGCGGGACATTAGCACGTCGTATGGCTTCATCTGTCTCCTCCACCTGGCCAACGAGAAGGGCCTTGTCCTGCAAGGAGGTGATCCGTTCAGCGAGGGAGACGGCAACTTGGAAGAGATTTATATTTCCAAGGATGTTGGAGCGGTGATCGAGAATGGGGCGATGTAGAGCGACGACGTCTGTCTCTAGATTCTGACAGGAGTAAATATCTGGTGTATGTCGTACAGATTTTTCAGTCAGGGGAACTGTCTGCAGCGGCGTTATGGGAGTTTGATTTGGATGGGAGGTTTGATCTGGAATCGAGTGATGGCTTTGCTGTGGTTTGATGAGAGATACGCAATATATGACCTAGTCTACATATTTAGTCTTACAAGCACTGTTCCCTTATTCAAGTCTGGTAGCATGTTGTATCTCTTCTCTTTCTTTTTAAGGCAAAAGTAACTGAATGGAAATACAAACAATTCCTGTCAGGACATGGCACGTGTTCTAAGTGCTGGTCATGGAGATCACCTGACATGATGCTACACAGAGCGGCACGTGCAGCAACCACCCTGTCCACGCTGCTTGCAGGCGAGCATTGAGAATGTGACTGCCAGTGCAGATGGTGTGTGATGGGAATAAGCGATGGGCAGGCCAGTCGGGAAACCCAGACTTGGAGAACAGCAACCATGCAATTTCCCTTGTCCGTGACAGACTATTATTATCTTTCTTTGTTTCTGCGAGAATTATCCTCTGCTTAGGAGTCCTTATATGCCGGAGAACGTACCCTAAGCTAAATCTGCCTAGGTAGTACTGTACTCCATCCTCCCACTGCAGGCATGCTCTTCTATTAATTCGCTAATTAATTAATTAATTAACCGACCAGACGTCCTCTTCTGTCTACTTCGTGATTTCTCGACTGCCGTGTGACAAAGACTTGTCCCTCATTTGCAGCGTGGACGACTTGGCCCGCGCTTCGGCAGGCGCCGTGGTTGGTTGGCTCCGTGCTCAGCGTATCGCCCGGAATCGCCATCCGCGCCGCTCATTTGCTGCGAGGGGAGCCGTGTCTGTGATGGACATGCATGCGAGCGATTCTATTTCGCACCCTGCATGGCTGATTTGCTCCCAGCATGCGGAGGCACCGTGCTTCTCCTGCTAGTGTCCGTGATCGCCGTCCATTCACGGTTGCCCTCGATCAGATTTCCCCCGCTGCTGGCTGTTTTTCGCCGGCAATGGGCCCCCAATCCCAGCTACAACCTGCCCTCTGTGCGAATGCCGGGAGCAAGACGAGCCCTTCGTCTTCCAATCAAAGCCTGTGATGCACTGGTGTCCTCTGTCCAGAATGAGGCCGGGCGCTAACATCTGCCTATCCGAGTCGAGCATGCTCACGAGGGGTCCCGCCAGCTCACGATGAAGACAAGCACCCAGGCATAGATATTCGACGGGGTCGAATCCTGTCGGACAAGCGACCCTCTCTGGTAGATCTCTCTAGGTTGTGCCTCCTCTCTTTCTTTCTCTTTTTGCATTTGCTATCCATTGTTCTGCTTGTTTGGAGTCTTCATGCTTGTTTAACCTGCGCGGGTTTCGCAGAAAGCTATCCGTCCATAATTCAATTGATATACACCCTCAAGCCCTCCCACACACGAGGACAACACGGTCAGATCCCGGTGCTGACATTGTGACCTCTGCACCGAAGGGCGAGGCATCTCGGGGAGATCGAAAGAGAGAAGACTGCGATCCTCAGGCGCGGTCACCCCGTCGATTTGCCTTCTCTCAAGACTACTGCGGGTCAGTAGGGAGCAGGTTCTCTCGAATTGGCCTCCTGAGCTCTTTATCTCAGTCTGATCAGTGGGTAAATATCGACCCCTCACGTCAACATCGAGGAAGACCATCTACGAACCAAATCTTTCCCCATGTCACCCAACAGCGACAGTCGCGATAGCAGTCCTCTGACTCACCAACCCGTTGAACCAGTTGATCTTGTGGGTGGCTATTACGACCATCACCGTGGCGGAGGCTCTAGAATGTCCAACCCTGTTCAGTCCGATTCGACTCAGGCACCAGCACCCATCGCCCGCAGTTCTTCCGGATCGTCCTCTGGCTCTTCGCTGAAGAGTCCGCGCACGACACGTTTCGCAGAGGCGACTACAGTAATCTCTCCTATTGGACCCTCGGAAAGTGGACAATCACCTTTCGCGGATCCTCCAGCCATGGCACAGAGCCAGCACCACGTCTCCGACGTGGGATTTGGATATGTCGCCGATAACGACGCCTCGAGGCATGTCTCACATCCTCCGCTGTCTCCGGCATCGCCTCTGAAGAGCGCCCTCAAGAGCCCGTTGACCGGCCGGACATTGAATCCGCTTAGCCCGACCTTCCGAGAAGAGCTCAACTTGGAGAAACAGGAGAAGAAGACGGAGAGGGAGAACGCGCGAGACCTGGTGGGTTTAGAGGACTGCACCCTTCCACAAGCAGGATCTCCCAGTGCTGACGGGTCTCCCAGAAAATCAAAGCCCGAGTCCGACTGGCCAAGGTGCTTCTCCGCTTCGTCAACTTCAGTTGCAGTTTGATCGTGCTCTCGCTCATCGCGACCACGTTCTCTATCTTCAATGCCACCAAGAACCTTCCGCCTCGCAACAATCTGCCCCCCTGGGCAATCGGGACCAATCCATGGCCGCAGATCCTCCTGCTGGTGCTGTCCTGTATTTCGCTATTAACCTGCCTGATCGTGTTCTGGGGTTATTGGAAAGGGGGCCACCGACGCGCGGAGAAAGTCGCGGTGTATTATTCCGTGTTTTCGGTGTGTTTCTTTATTTTCAGCTGCGTCATGTGGGTGGTCGGGGCCGCCCTCTTCCAGAACGCCAAAGCAAGTGGGAATGGCCAGGACCTGTGGGGTTGGTCGTGCAACCAGAATACGCGGGAACAGCTCTTTCAGAATGATGTCAACTACAGTTTGATCTGTCGTCTGCAGGACTGGTCTCTAGTGTGCGCCATCATCGAAGTGGTCATCGAGGTCATTGTCATTCTGATCTATGCGGTGGTCTTCTACCGCTTTTACTCGAAGCAACGCCTCCGCAAGACAATGGATCTCCGGGATAAAGCGCGGTCCGATCTATACCTGGCCCAGCTGCGGGTGCAATCGGCACCAAACACGCCTGGGTTCATGCCACACACCCCCAAATCCCCCTACATGACGACAGTCATGCCGACACAGGACGCCTACTCGGCGGCGGAGAACGGGGAGAACTATTCTGTGCAGTACGCGACTCCCAAGTCGCCTGAGAAGGCGGCCCAAAAGCCATTCCAGCTGCAACCGCCACCGATCCGAGTTCACCATGCCACCCCGAAGCCGGCTCAAGAAGGCTTCGCTCCAACTTCCGGAGCCCCGACTTCCGAAGCCGCTGCTGCCGCCGATGCCCCTGGACCGTCGGAGAGACCATCAGAGCAGGTCAACCCGCATGTCGGTGCTGCGCCGGGAGAGAAGACCTACGAGCCTGTCCCGATTCCGAGCGCCTATACCAGCCCAGTGACAAGCCCCAGTTTCCCTCCTCCGGCGGCTCAAGCCCATCACTCCTCCATGAGCTAGACTTTGAATGAGGTCCGATGGACTGTCCACTACCAAGTTTATTTCAGAATAAACCTAGCCCACCTGTACAGATCTGCACTGATACCTTATCCTTTTTTTCGTTGGATTCTTTTCTTTCCTCATTTTGACTATTGACTCGAGTCGTTCATGAATCTACCTGGGTAGTAATTAGGCGGATTGGGCGTTGCTTCCACGAATCTCATTTCGGCGTTGTTCTCGAGAGATCTCATCCTGAGATATAAGATATATACCCCATAACCATAATACGAAAGTGAAACCATGGCAAAACGAAGCGGGACCTTCTTTGATTCTCTTCTTTTTTTTTTGGGATCATTCAGATCATCCAGTTTTCCAATTTATCGAATGTGTACGTATGGTCATAACTCGCTTTTCTGTAAGGAAAACAAGAAATAAGAAGGGCATGACTGCGGTTTTTCAGAGAGCTCTCCGAAGTCCCTTGTAAATATAAATATACTATCTTTCCTGATTGGGGCATTGACAGCTCCTGGCGTTTCGAGGATGTGGGAGAGCTGCTACACGTACTGAGACAGAACCAAGGACCTGAAACAGCCTGATCAAACGAAGTGAAGCTATGATCTGTGGAGGCTGTAGGTAGATACCTGATTGGCATGCTGACTGCAAGATAATATACAGATTGCATATTCTTTGCAGCGAGTAGCATGGGCGTTGCCCACGAGGATGTAACGATTCTTGTACTGTACTCCGTACAGTGCTCCTTACCCCAGATAAGATCGGGGCGATCTCTTCCTGAGTTAGTTAGATGGCTTGGTGGTCCCACTACAATGCAAACTATTACGCCGTAGTAATAATGATCATCATCAGGTATCCGATGCATGACGCTACAGGGGCCAATGTAATTGTATCAATCAACTTCTCACGTGCCCTGCATACGCGGCCGCACTCAATCCCGTTCTTGACAATAAGGAAGAACTTCCTACACGCACTGTCGTACTTTATTTGCACTTCCTACAGCTTTAGCAATGTAATCGATGTGATTGCAATGCTCCCCTGCCCAGAATCTCTAGACACTGCCAAGCCACACCGGTGTCCAGCGCAGCGGAGAGATCCTCTCTTCCGGAGCTGCTGACAGGTCGATCGATTCCATTGATATTCTCCTCCAAGACTTCTTGGGTAATAGTTCTTCCTCCACTGAGTCCACTCTGATCAGCACGGAGGAGAGTTCCGAGAAATTCTTCTAGAAATATTTGCTCCGTACCGGAGTATCTTTTTTTTTTTCTGTTACGATTCTGTTTCTGTTCTCCTCTCTTACTCTTAATGGGATGATTGTGATGCCCTCTCCTCCCGTGACCTTATCTGCGTCGACTGTTACATTCGGGGCATTCTCCGTCCGGTTCTTGACCCTTTGATTATGCTGTTGCTCCTTTGGTCGTTGCTGTCCTTCCTTCTCGTCCTTGACCTGTCCGTCCTGGCCGATTTCGACTATTTCGAAGACGATGATCTGACATCGTTTGTCACGGTTAGTTCAGACCTGCTCCGCATCCATAATTCCGTGCAACGTATTGTACCAATTTAATTCTAACCTCTCCCATAGAGGCCTGAAATTAAGGCTCCTAAATTCGACGTTGTTGTGCACGATCCGGCTCTCGTCACTCCCGGATACTGGTTCGTCGCCCCGTATGCGAATATCGAGCCTGATCCTCCGACCAAGAAGTATATGCCCTGTCAGATTGGGCCGCATATCTATGATGCTGATGGGGTACGTCTTCCATAGAGATATGGGGGAGCTTGGCCGGGATACAGTTGGCTGACATTGATATGGGAGGGAATTGCAGAATCTGGTCTGGGCGGGATCCTGTGACTACAAGAATCAAAACATCTTCGACTTCAAGGTTGTCAACAATATCGACGACAAGACCCACTTGTCATTCGTTGTCGAACACGCTTTCCAAAACGAAGGGGATCGCCGGGGTGGAGGCCACCTCCTGAACAGTCATTACGAGTACGAAAATGAGGTCCCCGTCACCAACGACCTGGGGGCATTCGATATTCATGAGTTCAAGATCCTCGACGGCGGCAAGACGGCCCTCGTGACTGTATACAGGCCCGAAGTTCTCAATCTAAGCGGTATCAACCTACCTACGGAGCAGGGCTGGGTCATGACGGGTGGCTTCGAAGAACTCGATGTCGCAACTGGCCGCGTCCTCTTTGAGTGGAGGTCGTTCCCACAGATTCCGCTGGAGGAGAGTACTACTCCTTTCCCCGACATTCCGAGTATGTATCCTCCCGGCTGGGACTACCTCCATGTCAACTCAGTGGACAAAAATGCGGATGGGGACTACCTGCTGTCGGCTCGATTCACAGACACCATTTACCTGATCTCCGGGCAGGACGGGCATATTATCTGGCGACTGGGGGGCCGTAAGTCGGATTTCGTGCTCGAAAACTTCCGCTTTTCCCGACAGCATCACGCCCGCTTTCTGGAGTCCAACAGCACTCACATCACCATTTCCTTTCTCAATAACGCATCCGATGAGGAATCCCAGAATGAGCCCCAGTCGTCTGCGCTCATTGTTATCTTGGATATCGCCGCGTCTCCAATGACAGCCACTGCTATCAAGCGCTATAGTCGTCCCGATGGTGGCCTAAGCCGGCTACGCGGCAATGCGCAACTATTGCCCAATGGCAACATGTTTGTTGGCTGGAGTGAGCAGGGTTATCACAGCGAGTTTACCCCCGATGGCACCTGTGTGATGGAGGCGCGGTTCATCTCCGACCGCTTTTCCACCTATCGAGCCTACAAGTTCGATTTCCACGGCCGCCCACAGACTCCTCCGGACCTCAAGGCATTCGTTTACGGGTCTCCATCGTCCAGCCCCACGACCGTCTTCTACGTGAGCTGGAACGGCGCGACGGACGTGGCGTCATGGAATTTCTACGCACGAGCGACCGCGGACGGTCAGTCTGTGCTTATCGGCAATGCGCCCAAGACTGGCTTCGAGACGATGTTCGTCTCGGACGGCTACATGGATTGGGTTTCGGCGGAGGCTCTCGACGCGGACGATACTCCCCTGGGTATATCAGAAATACACAGGACCATAGTCCCGAACGACTGGCTCGCGGCGGGATTTGGCTTGGATGAGAATCGCCCCGTGCCGCAGGATCCGGAGACCGTCGTCGGTGGGAACGACGACGATGCTCCTTCGGAGATGGAACATGGAGATGAACATGCAGATGAGCATGCAGCAGCCACAGGAGCAGACGCGACTCTGGCGCATGAATTCCTGGGCGGAATCGGCGGACTGCTGGTCCTGATCCTCGTCATGACCTCCATCGGATTGCTCGCAGGCGCTTCGATCTGTGCGCTCCGAGGACGAAGGCATCGCCGCCGCCAGGCTCGCTATCATGAGAAGATCCTTTCCGAGGAGGCCGAGACTGAAGCCACTCCCTTGACAGCGGCACAACCTACGAGGTCGGATAATACAAATCCGGCTCGTTGACTGAAGAGAGAGGTTAAAAAAAAACTTACCACAGATAGAGAGGTCGGGAGCTTTTTTAACATATATAATTACATTTTTTAATTTACCTTTTCATGTCTGGATATTGGCTGATATTCATATCATGTGATATCATATCATGTCATGGCGAGGATGGCGGCGCTTCTGGTTTTCTAGGCGTCAGTCTGTCTGGCTTTTGTCATTGATCAATTTGTCGTTCTCGTTCCTCCTGTCTGTGTTCTTCTGCCAGCTGGCTGGTAGACTTGTTGGAGCTGTGTGCCGAGTGATTTTCTACTATGAGCAAAAAAAAATATAGATTCACGAAATAGGGAAAAGAAGTCGAGTAAAGTCATTTGCATTCTTGCAACTAACTAAATTAAACCGCAGAGCTTGATTGATCATAAAACACCGTAAAGAAAATCAGACTGTGGACTATCTGGTTCCGTGAGCATTAACTTTTGTATGATGAGATGAGCGGACCAGGAGTCAAGTCGCACAGCTGAAGATAAAAAAGGAATGGAGAAAGTAAAAAACAGCTTTCAAACCAGAAATTCTAAAACAATTTGTGTGTTTGGGAAAAAGAAGAAGAAAACAAACAGGAGATGTTACACTTGTAGAAAATCATCTGCAGTCTCGAAATTTGGATTGTTTTCTGACAATGTGAGCCAGTGGTATCGTACCGGCAAGAGATATTTCGACATTCCGACTGGTTCAAATTGAAAATGGTCCATCCTAAAAAGTAATGGTCAGCACTTTGCGAGCCTTGACGGGCCCCATCTTCGCCATCAACTCCCGAGCGATGCGTTCGTCATTTTTGATTTGAAAGGCTTCAGGTTTCATCATCTGCTCCTCTAGCTTCCGGGCGACCTTCTGAAGTTTTTCCTCTTTGAACATGCCCATGTGAAGTTTGACATCGGCATAATCCAGGTCCCTGAAGAATTGTAGGGGCAACGCCCACTTCTCTTCGACCTCCAACCGAATAGGCCAGTCCGCGATGGCGAGATTCAGATGGAGCGATTTCAGTGATGTGAAAGCCTCACACATATCCCCGCAAGTTAAGTACCACCTCATGTCACTGAGACACTTGTAAATGCGGTGCTCCGTGAGTGCTGGCTCGTTATACATGATGTGATGCAGCTCGAGATGGCGGATGGCCGCCTGCGAAACCTTTGCGGTGCGCTTTAGGAACATGTTGATGACCTTTGGAGAGCTGAAAACAAAGTGCGTGTTTGAATACAGGTAAAGGACAGTTTCCAGATAGAGCTTCGAGCAGGTGAGGGCAAGCGCCAGGGGCGGTGAAGCTGACATAGTAGAAATGATGGCATGGCTGTCCACATCGCGTAGCTGGAGATTCCTGTGATAGAGGCGGTACCTTCCTTGTTTCTGACCTTCAAAAGCCGGCGGCTTGTCTCGGATGATGGCCACACGGTAGGTTTCAAAGATGTACTCGTAGATTTTGGTCCGGAGTTCACCGGGCAAAGAGAAGAAGGGGGATTCTCTGGGAAGGGTCTGTGGCACCAAATCGCCAGGTGACAGACGAGTTCGAGGTAAGGCTGCAGCCGAGCGCACTGCTTTGATGAATATGTTCTGAACCGAGTTTGGAGATTTAATAGCACCATTGGCACCATTAAAGCCATTCTGCATCTTGGTCTCTACAGGAGGTTCAACCCGCAGATTCTGAACAGGCTTCTTCCGCATGTTGCCCCTATGAGCCGGGGCATTTTTCGAATTATTCTTTCCCGACTTGATACCCGGAACTGAAGCTGCGACAGACGCGGTTCCCTTGTCAGTCGTAAAAGTCTGTCGCAAGCTTCTTATCAGCACAATCGAATGCCAAGCATAAATCAAACAGAGGGAGGTTGGTCATGCCTTGTTCCATTGAGAACCTGTCTTATTCGCATTGTCTCCATGTTCATGGCCTCCAGTTCGCGAATTGCCACGGCCACGGCCACGACGACCGCGACCGCGACCGGGGCCTCGACCACGTCCTCGAAAGGATCCGCCGCGACCTTTGTTGGAATCGTGATTGTGAGAAGAGGTGGCAGTAGTAATCTTAGAGTTCGACTCCATGACCGAGACTGTTGATCAGTTTTGGTTTCTAAAAAGGACAAATCGAAGTAAGACCAGCAGGATTATCCAGAGAAGGATGCTAGATCTGTTGAGTGAGAGGAACGAAGCAGATGTAAGAGACTCGATGCAACTGAAATGGGGATGTGCAAAAGACTGCTAGAAAGATCAGACTGAGGTGGCTGGGCAGATGAGCAGATGGTTGAGAGTGGGAGCAGGTGACGGTGAAGACAGCGTTCTTGCCTGCTATTGTCTCTGGCCTCCAAGCGTTGTTTCCTGGATGGGAAGGAGGGCAGGTGAATACTGCCAGCCGCCATGCTGACTGGGAGACTGTCATTGGCTGTCCGGCATCACTGCAGAGGCTACGCGCAGAATGCAGACATCAGTGAAGACTGACTGCACAGTTACAGTTGTATTGACAGGATATACATTCACAATGTGCTCACCATACGACAATGCATTAACAATGCTCCAGCTGAAGCCCGCAAATGGGCTTCTGAAAGATACGGATTAACATAGGAAGAAGTGTAGCAATATTCCTGAATGTGGCATATCTACCACCAGTCTCACCCTGGACTCGTGGAGAGCAGCCATATCCTCTGATATTCTTTGCAGTCATGTCTCATCACAAAAATTGGAGTGTGAAATAATAAATTAAGTAGGTCGAAGAAGAGTTGCTGATGCTGGATATAGTTCAGGGATGGCGCTAAACCGCAATGGGCCACTGAGAGCTGCCCGGGCCACCGCCTGCGATTGGTGGATCGATCAGGGGAACGACGCGAGAGAGACGTCGCTCCGTCTTCATCTCCCCAGTTGCACTCTTACGCTTAATTTACCCTGCTCCGTTGACCCAGGAATGCTCTTCCGCCCGCTCGGTGTATCTGGCCGGCTCTTCCAGGCGGCCCAGTCATCGCAATTGTTCGCTCCTGCGGGCAGCATCCTTCGCCAGCGCTCTGCCGCTCGATCATCGCTGCTGCCCCACCATCTCCTCCCACCACTTGTACCAACCGGCCACCGCCATTATTCTCCCACCCCCTCCCCGCACAACAGTCGCTCGCAGTTCAAGGTCCTGCCGTTTGTTGTGATCTTGGCCGTGGGCAGCGGTGCATACGTCCTGCTTGTGAAATCTCGCGCCTCCGCACGCGCCGACGCAAACCAGAAGTCATAAACACCCGCCTTCGATCTACCGGAGGGGATACAGTCCCGGACGCGAAAACGAGTCGATTGAAGCCTCAACAAGAGAAACAAAACGATGGCTACGTCCGCTTCGGCTGATGTTCCTCAGGAGCTCGCGGCTCCCCAGACGTCGAGCAACACCAGTCCGCGCTTCTCCCCCGATGAGGTCACCGTCGTGTTTGTCTTGGGTGGTCCTGGAGCCGGCAAGGGCACGCAGTCCGAGAACCTCGTGCGCGACTATGGCTTCACCCACCTGTCTGCTGGAGATCTCCTGCGGGCGGAGCAGGTGCGTGAGGGCAGTCAGTATGGCGACTTGATCCGCCATCACATCCGGGAGGGAACAATCGTACCGATGGAAGTCACGGTGGCATTGCTGTCGAACGCCATGTCCGACACGCTGGCCAAGGGCACA
>NW_013563155.1:0-17960 GCF_000968595.1 Rasamsonia emersonii CBS 393.64
CTTCTCGTCTGAGCATGTCAACACACCTGCTCCTGTAGCGTCTTTCTCCGACGAGTCCTGTATCAATATGTGATCGTTCTTATCAGCCATATTAATGTTGTCATCGTTAGCACCGTTCGAAGAATCTGTTGTTGTTGTTGTAGTTTGGTCTTGACGCCGCTGCTCGTTCCCATTTTCAGCATCAGCATTCGCATCCGCATCCGCGATGCTCTCTTCGAGATCGCGTTTCTGGTGGTTTAACCGGCGGTGCCAGCGACGGAACACATAGACCATGAAATGGGCGACGCAGACCTGCTCCGTCGTGTAAAGCAGGACGGGGACGGACGTCTGGGCCTTGGTGAAGAGGTCGACAGGCGTCCACATGGCGTAGAGCAGGGGGATTCCCAATCCGGTGGTCTTGGCCGGTCCGCAGAAGCAGATCGCGATCGTTTCCTCGGGCGACACAGGGCGGAAGACCCGTCTGGTCCATGGATGGAAATGTAGGAATCGTGGAGGCCGAGAGATCACGAAGCACACGGCGGTGAGGAAGAGGTAGAGAGCTATGTTGAACAGGACGATGAAGATGATGCTCTGCGTGGTGAGAGACTCGAGAGCGTGGGTTTCAAAGGCAGATGAAAATGTCGTCCTGTATAATCCATCAACCGTTAGTCATGATAATTTTTTTTTGCCCGTTTGGCTTCTTAGTCTCACTCACCAGATCAACAGCAAGAGACAGACTGTGCTCAACTTCCCGACGTAGAACTTCTGCATCACCCATACCGTCTGATCGGACCAGGTCCAGCGGATCAGCTGTCCGACAATCAGCGGCAGGAGAGCGCTGAGACCGAGCTGTTTGAAGACATCTCTGTACATACTGCTGAGATCGCCACCTTCCTGCCGCCATGGGTCGAATTCATGCGTCTTGGGGAGCAAGGTCACCGTCCAGCCAGCGGTGACAAACGGGCCGAGGAAATTCGCGACGAGCACCTCGACCAGAGCGGCGGCATCGTCGCCTCCAGCAGCCCGCGTCATGACGACGTTTGATGCGATCGTCGTCGGGATGCAGGCCGTGAGAATATAGCCCGCCAACACGGCTCGAGTGATATGGCCGGCGGGGTCACCAGCGAGGATGATGTGGACGAGCGCGACCATCAGGGCGGGGACGAAGATAAATGATGTGACCTGGACGAGGACGTGGAGTCGCCAGTTGAACATGTGGGTGACCAGTTTCTGCCGGGGGATGCTGAGCCCGGAGATCAGGAAGATGACGGCCACGGCACCGTACAGAACACTGTACTCAGACCGGATGATGCCTCCGTGGCTCGCGACGTTCGGGAACAAGTATGCCAGCAGGCACATAATTCCCATTCCGACCAGGAGCCATTGGCTCAGGATGAACAGGAGAATGGTCTTGAAGATTTTTCGTTTGCGATGACTCCGGCCGTCACCGCCATGGCCCATCTTGAAAAAGATAAACGGGCGGAGCGGTATGAGATTGATGCTCAAGGCGTTTCATTCCTTTCTTTTATCGGAGGAGCAGAGCAAGGTCAGATCGGCGTCCTCCGCCGGGCCCTTCATGCTGATGGTGACACAGTCCGCCCGAATGGTGCGGGCGTGCTCGAGTTATATATTTCGTCGAGCTGATCGGAGAACGTGCCGGCGATAAGATGGCTGCTGCTAGTGATCGCCATGTGGATCGCGCTTGTTTATTCTGCCGCGGGTCTGTACTCCGGACTATTCCTATTCCTCTTAGTATAGTAGGCCGGCCAGGGCTTAGGGCCTGGGGCTAGGGCTGCTGCCACCTCAAGCGTGATGCATCTCTGGACTCCTGGAGGCTTGTGTATTCTTAGAAGCCTGGTGTAGCAGAGACATTACCGAAAGAAGAAAGAAAAGGATAGCCTGCACATTGTCCTTCACAGATAGTAGAGTAGATTTTTTTTAAAAAAAAAAGGAGTCTTAAAGCTAATAGTAAAGTGGTCGACTTCTCATTGTCAGGCCTGTCGCAGTACAAGGTTGTACCTTGACGGGTGGGGAGCATGGATGGTCCATCGTCGGATCACATGGTTGATCCATAGTCATCACGTGTAAGAATCATCCATATCATGTACAGTACAGTACGTAGTTGGAGTATCCTTTATGGTTCCTCCATCAAGCTTCGCACGATAGTCAATGGTATTGCCATTTAGTCGCTACAGGGCCTATCAGGCCCTGGCATCAAACGCTACTAAGAATGATAAAAGAAGTCGAGGTGAAAGCAAGTCTGATTGTGATAATGATGACAACTATCTGGGTTGTGCCTGAGGGTGATATAGTAAGGGTAGTAGTCTACATAGATGCATATGATAGATGCTGCCCCTCAAAATAGTCCTGTCCTTAGGACTGTTAATATCAAAAATTGGGACTAAGTATATGCCATGACATAAATTTACAGTTGAGTACATGCAAATTGAGGAAATACATGCAATTAAAGAGTATCTGAGAGGTTAGAGATACACCGAAAAGCAAGGTTAATACAGAGAAGTGAAATAGAAAATAAGGAGAAGCGAAGATGGTTTAGCAAGTGAATGGTCTCGGATCCTTGTAGAATTCCTATTTTTTCTCTCTCTCTGTCTTTTCCTCAACAGACCCCATTGACCAGCACCTTTAAACCATTGCCCAATTTATCATCATATGGAGCAGCCAATCTTTCGAGCGTCTGTCAGAAAATGAACAGAACATGCAATAGGAGTCTGGTTCTTGCCTTGAGACGACTTATGATATGGCCTTCAGTTAGCTCGACTTCAAAGCTCAAGCAGGAAACTGGAAAGAAACACACATGGAAAAAGGTATGGAGGAAAGAATATAAAAATACAGACCTCTGGCTAGTGGATAACAGCGTCACGATCCTTGACACAAAGTCACGAGTCTTTCTTCCAAGTCTGTCTTCTCTTGTCAATGCCAGGGGCAATATCTCTGTGTTTTCTTCTCTTAATTCAATACGGACGCTCCCTATCCCCCGGTTGTTTCTGAGAAAGGGTATTTCGCTTTATTCCCCCGTTCGTCAGAAGACAAGAGAAGGCAGATCGATCGATCTAGTCAACCTCTCTGGGAAATCTTAGCGGCTGATCGCTGACGACGCAAGGACTTCATGCGTTCGACCAAGAAACAGAAACGTTCTACCAGAATTATTTGACGAATAACCAAGGGGGCCTGCTCTTCCTGGATGGCACGGCCTTCTTCTTCGATAGAGGAAGGGTCATGGAGTTCGAGAAGGCGCTGAATTCGGTGAGACTGGATAGATTCTATTTTCTGAGATAGTGATAAGGATTCTTGGCCGAGGGCGATCAGTTCTTCTTCGATCAATGATAGTTTCTTGCTGAGGTCGGTCGGCTTTCTGCGTCTGACTGTTGTTGTGCATCTATGTAAGACCAGACCACTGATGTCAGTTCGCCACAACTCCAATAGAAGGCGAGAACCTGGGAGCGGGTACCTTCAGCCCCATTTTTGTTCGTTCAGATGTGGGTAATGGAAGAATGAAGTTTGCTCTGGGTGTAAGGCTGTGAGACGAGACGCGCAACGTCGAACCGGTAGGTTTTCTTTTTCCCCTCTCCTTTTTGTTGACGTGGAAGATGCTCTGGGCTGGATTCACCGCTCTTTGCATGACCCTACTAGCCTCGCTTATCTTAGTGTACAAATGGCAGAAGTGCATCCATGTCGAGTGCTGCTGGACAAAGCAACTGTTCCTAGAGCCGGAATTACCGACGAGGAAATTAGACCTTCCTAGTACGGAGTATACTATTGTGTTTGGCTGTACTCATTTCGTCGATGGAGCATCTTCTCTATTAGAGAGACACGGCAATGCACTACAGAAACAACCTAGTGAATACCGTATCAAACCGACGTCCGAAATCATGTTCCTATAATAATACCCACATAGCTAGCTGCATAACCGCCGAAAGACCTCCTGCACGACCGACCGCTAAGACTACAGCTTGCTCCCCCGGAACATCCGTCCCAGCCAGCGAGTTAGAATCTCATTCACACCCTGCGGATTCTCCCACAACGCCCAGTGCGACGTATTCACCTGCTCGACTGTCAACTGCGGGATGAAGGCGTTCATTCCTTTGCCTAGATGTGGTGGGAGTGCCGAGTCTCTGAGGGCCTGGATGAAGAGGACGGGGACATCGATGGTCGGGCGGTCGACGAGGGCGAGTTCGTCGTTGTAGTTGACTTTGCGGGTACGGTACCAGTTGACTGCATGGAGTGTCAGGGTGGATGATACAGAGATATGCAGGCAGAGGAGAAATGAAGTGAAATGAAATGCAGTTCACATAAAGGAGAATATTTGCTTGCATAGATACCGAATGGGGGGGAGAGCGACTTACGAGGTCCATGAATACCATGGCGCGCGAATTCATCTGCATAATAAGCGATTTCCTGATGAAAGCACCAATAGTCAGTTCCCCAAACACCACCTAAAGAATGGACAAATCAACGAAATCATGATTGATTGTTTCGTACCTCCTTACTCAATAACTTCGACGGTTTCAACCCCTTCAAGTTCTCGAGAAGAACGCCCTTCGAGACGTCGAATCCGGGCTTACCGTCGTCAGTCCTGCCCCCGTACAGACCGATGAGGAACTGTCGAATCTCATCCTTCGTCGAGATTGCCTTCTCCAGCTCTCCGCTCTTTAACTGGAGCTGATAGGCAAAGCTCGGGATGTGAGTCTTGACGAGCTCTTCGAGAGGGATGTAGACCTTGCTGGGCGGAAAGTAGGGCACGCAGACGGTGATGACGTGGGAGACCAGGTCGGGGTGCCAGAGGGCAACACGGTAGGTTAGTGCCGCACCCCTTTGAATGAGAAGTGCTGTCAGCCCAATCGCTATCAAAGAGAGCAGTCCTGGATGATACATACCAATCATGTCCACAAACGATGATCTTCGACGCCCCCAACTGAGTCGCCAACTCCTTGATATCATCTGCGCAGCGCTTGTGGCTGTACGACTCATAGTCGTCCGGCGCATCCTACTTACACTGTTAGCACATCTCTCATCAGAGAAAGAACAGCAGCCAGAAGAAATGAAGAATAATCACGGAACGTACCGTCCTCCCATATCCCAAACAATCCGGCGCAACGACCCGGAAACCCAACTTTATCAGCAGAGGGATCTGATACCGCCATCCCATCGACAGGTCGGGAAATCCATGGAGCTACATGTCTCATCAATCATTAACAAAGAAGACCACTATCGCTATATGACAGAGTAACAAAAGGGGAAAAAACAAACCAGAAAAATAGTCGCCTTGTACCGTCCTGATTCGGGTTGACCGAAGAGGTAACCTACATAATCATCGTATGTTAGTAGGTATATGCATAATTAGTATCTAGCATAACAATGTCCTCACCATAAGTCCTCCCATTGACCTGGGCAGAGCGGTACTGAATCCGCGAATCGCTGCGGACGTCAATCTTGTCGACTTCGGCAGAAGCCATGATAGCTAACTATTGCAAGCAATTGTTAATTGGTGCTGGTTTGAAATAAAATAATAGCAAAAAAAATAGGGACGACGAGGGATATTTGGAGCTCAGGTCTGTCTGCCGTCAGGCCTTACATTATTTGATAGCTGTGTAACGATATATATTCGGACGAGACACAAGTATTACTCTGTCCGATAAGGGCCAATCAATTATGGAATCAATGGCACTCTTTCGTTCCTTTTTTTTAACTCACGAATTCTTCTCTCCCCGTACCTAGATAATTATCTAGGCAGGACGGAGGACCTCTTGACACAAGGTCGCATTGCTAAGCTAGATGGAATCCAGATCTGGCAAACATCCGAGGCACATATCACGTGAGGTACGTGTAACTACGGAGTAATGTAGGCAGCGGGCTACGGAGAACAAGTCTACAAGTCTGTCCAACAGTACAAAGGGTAATGTACAAAACGGTTAGGTATCTGCTTTTATTAGTCCACAAGTTCATCTGATAGATTCCTCCTGGAAGACGCCCGCAATGAAAGCAATCAGTTGGCTGGACCCCGCATAGTTACCTGGGACCTAAGTACGTTCTTTTCATCATCATCCGGCAAATTAACGCCAGAGCTAGCCAAGACCAAGAGAAGACTGAAAAAGGATCCGAGAGTAGGTGGGAATTATGCCATTAGTAGATGACTGTATCTTCTTTGTCCTCCTCCACCACTTCGTCCTCGTGTCCTCTAGATGCCTCAGGCTGGGAAGAGTCGACGGGGCCGGCATTGTCATGATCATTAGTAGATGTAGATGTAGGATCAGTCCTAGGAGCTTCAGCGCCTTTGTCGTGTTGGTCAGTAGCACCCACCGTGTCCGCTGTCTCGGAAACTGTTCCATTTGCCTCCTTCGATTCACCCTGGCCTTGCGCCGGCTCAGTATCTTCATTGCCGTTCAGATCCTGTTGTTCTGTTATTTTAGACTCCTCTTCTTCGGGTGGATAGCGTCGTTCAAATTCCGCTTCCTCTTTGGCGATGATCCTTTCTGCCTCCTCGATCTGATCTTGAATAATATCTTCTTCCTCGGGTCGCAGCAGCCACGGTTTATAGTACTGTAGATGGACGATCTGTCAGCCACTAACAAGGTCAGTCATTTCCGCAAGATAAAGAACATACCAGCACTGGCTCCGTTTTTGTCTTCAGAAATTGCGCCATAGCCAACATATTCGCGTGCCGAGTTTTCATCTACAAAAGTTACCGTCAGTTCAATTCTGCCGCATACACGTGGTATTTCGGGGGGGAAAAACGTACCGCTTCCCTTTCCAAGGTCCTTTGTTGCCTCTTCCGCTGCGCAATCAGCTCTTCGCGCTTCTTCCGCTGCATTTCGCCGTACTCTTCATCCTGCATCTTCAACTTGGCCTGTTGCCGCTTCTCGATGTCCGCGCGTCGCTTCTGTGCTGCTGTAGATGAGCTCTGTGACAATGTTCCCAGCAGCGCGCCAAACAGCCGCTGGCCACGCCTGCGCTCCTCGGCAGCGTCATCGCCCCCGCGTCTTCCTGTCCTCCGTTCTGCCGCCGGCGCCGATGTCGAAGTCGAAGTCTCAGGCGCGGGTGGTGGTGATCGCCTCGTATCCTGCGGTGATGCGACGCGCTCATCCTGAGTGGCACTGAGTCGGCGCCTTTTGCTATCAGTGTCAGAGACAGATGATTTCCTCCGCTTCAATCCCCCTTCTGGTGAAGCAAGCAACGGCTCTGGTTCCGGCTCAGGCACCGATACTGCGGAGGCTAGAGATCTGTAATATCAATTTCGTAAGCTCATGACATCAGGTAAAAGTGACAAAGAAAAGTCAGTATGTTTGGACTCACCCCTCGGCCATGGCTGCAGGCTAGCTCAAGCATACAAAACTAAAGCGCGAACGAGGCAACGGACGGAGTAAAAGGATGAAGTTCCACTCTATCAAATCAAAAAAGCCATGGAGGTGCCGGAAGCTCTCCGCGACTCGAGAGACTGTCGGGCGGGTGGCGCACGGGCCACAGCGCGGGCTTAGTGATACAAACTCCAAAAAGGAAACCTTTCTTTCCAAGCTCTTCGATCGCCTTTCTTCCCTGGATATATAAATCCCCGTTCATATCGCGACAACTTGCCTTCTAGTCATCCGCTGTCATTGACACAGTGATCTGCACGTCGATTACGTCTCCTGTTAGTTCTCTGTTGCACGTCACTTTCTCGACAAGTCGTCTTATAAAGCACACCGCGAGCAAACATGTCGCGCCATCACCCCGATCTCGTTATGTGTCGCAAGCAGCCCGGCATCTCAATCGGCCGGCTCTGCGACAAATGTGACGGCAAGTGCCCCGTGTGCGACTCCTACGTGCGTCCTACGACCCTCGTGCGCATCTGCGACGAGTGCTCGTTCGGCAACTACCAGAACAAGTGCATCGTCTGCGGTGGCGAGGGCATCAGCGACGCTTTCTACTGCTTCGAGTGCACGCGGCTCGAAAAGGATCGTGACGGATGCCCGAAGATTATCAACCTAGGAAGTTCGAGGACCGATCTATTCTACCAGAAAAAGAATTTCCGAAATCATTAGTCTGCGCTATCATCACTGCTCCCGTGCCTCATTTGTGAGAGCAGGCCAATCATCTACGGATTCACTCAAGCTCATTGAAACGCCCTAAACTTGGAAGCTGTCGCCTGCAGGAAGACTAAAACAAGGAGGTTCGGGATATCTATCCACAACTTTGAAGCCAAAGCATATCCACCACCACGTCGACTTCACCGTCCCGGACGCTTGGGTCGGGCAAACCCTCGCTTAGGACCTTCGTCCTGCGGAGGATATACCTCTTCGTGCAGTCTCGCCTGGGTGATTTCGTCTGGCGACGATGCTTCAATCTAAAGTCGAGCGGTGTCAGATGCTTGTCCACATTTCCTCGACCTTGGGAGAGGAACTCGCCTTCTTCGAAACTTTCAGTCCTTCGGTCTCCCCAATGTCGATAGCAATTCTCCGCGTGCTAGCATACAACATGCGCTCTTTAATCGATGAGTTCGGCGGGCATGTGTAGATGAAGACGACCGTGTCGGACCCTGGGTAGTGGTAGAAGGTGTATCGTGGCGAGGATTCTGAGATCTTGGATGCCACGGAACTTGCAGGGACATTGGACTCTGCACTGGCAAGCTTGATGGTTTCTGATGGGACATCGATAGCCTGTACATATCGCAGAGATGTTAGCAGGTGAATAGGAATATAGTTTCTCCCTGCCCAGAGATGGAAGATTCCTCAAAACCTACCAGTTGTACTAGCCCTCCGTCTTGTAGCGCCCGCAACGCTTCTCTCGCGTCGTCATCCACGGGCATTTTGAACCCCATGCCGCCGCCCGTCGCTGTTCCACTGACCCTTCCCAGCGTTCCCCCAATGCCAACATCCCTACCGGCCGTCCCACTCCTTGCCTCCTCCTCCGCTCGTTTCACGGCCTCCAGCTCTCTCTCCTTCTCATCCATGAGGTCCTCGCGTCTGAACCCACTGTTGCCCTTGCCATCGAGGTTGCGCTCCCTCCACGCCTCCTCGCTCAGGACCTCCTCCTCTTCCGTCGCGAAGATGGTGGACGCAAACTTCTCGGTGCCCAGTTCCCGGGCCAGCGTCGCCCGCGTCGATGCGAAGAGGGTCTTGGCGCGAACAGGCGCGTTGGAGGGGATGTAGGTCAATGCGAGGAGTGACGATCCATAGCGGAGGATCAGGTAAAGGGGGGTCTTTGGTTGCAGGACCGAGGAGAGTTGAGGGAGCGAAGCGTAGAAGGAGGCATCCGCACCCGCACCCGCACTAGGGGACGTTGAGAACGGGATCGATGAGAGCGGCGTCAGGCTCTCCGAAGCGATGGTGACCGGGAGAGCAAAGAGCGATTGGTCCGATGTAAAGGCATTGAAAGCATCGTGTAGCTCAGAGGAGACTGGTTTTCGGTGTTTGGTTTTAATCAGCCGCTACTACATGTGGTCATTGTTTGCGGGGTAGGTTATAAAACGAGCCCAGGTGCATGTATACAGACCGTGCTATGGCAATCTGTAAAGAAGCGCTCAATGACTCACCTGATATTCCAGACTGCATCTTGAGGTGTCAAAGATTCGTATCTTGTTTGTGTATGTGGAGTTGTTGAGTTGTTGATGGTGTTGACGGGAGTTCTGTAGGCAGCTGGATGGCGCCCCGCAATCCTGTTACAGGAGTTGTCGTTGCTGGAGCTGCATCTATCGTCTACCTGGCAGATCTATGTATGGGTCCAGATAGTTCACTCACGTCCGATGAAGCCAAAGAGTTAGAATTTACAGTTAGAATTAGATTAACAGCGAGCTCTTCTACAAACACACTTAAACAGCAGCTTCCGCTGTGCTCTTGTCTTGCTATTGCTATTTTGGGATTCTGACTAAGCAGCCATCAAGTTAACTAACTAGTTAATAACTACTTGGACAGTCTCCGAACCTTGGGAGCCGAAGAGGCTCAACCGCTTGACATGGATGGATGAGGATCAACACAGAGCAAGCAAAGCATGTCAAAAATGGGAAAATGGCAGACACACACACACAGGCAGATACCTTGAAGCGATATTTCAGAACTATGTACTGTATATACAAGCAGGCATATTTAAACTCTATAGCTAGAGTCTCATCGCCACCCCGACTATCCATGCACCAGCCCGACATATATTTACAGTGCCCCAGTATAAACCCGCCAGGTATTGTATGTTTGCAATGCAACGAAGACGCCACCATGCTTGTGTGGTATCATGTTTTTAAGAAAAAAAAAGGATTCAACCAGGGACAATGTGCAAGGATGTTTTGCGTACGTAATAAAAAATTTTTTTCCTTTTCTTTTTTCTCGTTTTTTACTCTTCGTATTTACCCCCCGCAAAAGCCCAGTTGGACTTCTCGATCCTCTCTTTCAGGAACTCGTACACGGTGAAGGTGACGGCTTGACCAGGGGCCACTCTCATCACACGGGGAGTAATTCCCTTGTAGAAAGCCCGGGCACCCTCCTGTTTGAACATGTCCCTTGCGATGGTCGTGATCCGCGACATGGCGCTTTGGCCGGGCTCAGCAGGGGTTCTCTGCAACCGCGTCTTGATCGTGTCGATGGGCGCGTTCGAGAATGGACCCATAGCACCCGAGATAAGGCCGATGATGGTGGTCTGGTACGAAGGAAGCTCCTTGTCTTTGTACTCGGGCTGTATTCTCTGGAGGAATGCCTTCAGCTCCGTGTATGTGGTGAAGTTCGCGGCTTGGTTTGTTCCCTGCCGCAGCGCTGTCAGGGAGACACCACGGTAGAGTGCACCTATGCCCTCCTCCCGGACAACGGTGAACAGAGCGTGGGGGGCACTTCGGTATTTGGGGCGGTCGAGCGGATCAGAAAGACTGTGATGCTGGGCTTGTAATCGGATTTTGACGACCTCCATCGGGTTGACGACGGCGACAGCTTCGGTAATACCAGCCGCAAGACCAGCTAAAGGCGAACAAATACAACTGTCAGCGTTCCACGTAGATAATAAGGCTCACGAGGGATGATCCCCGTACCAATGAAGGTTCCCTTGCGCGAAATCTGCCCAGTCTCCTTGCTTGCCAACAACGTCTTGTAGTACTCGTAGGAGGTGAAACGGATGGCCATCTTGGGAATGATTCCGCCCAGGACGGCACCGAGACCCTTGTACAGACCCAATGCGGTCTCCTTCTGTACGATTTCCACGCCGGTGGCCAAGAAACCACGCGGTTTCACCTGGGTCAAGGCGTCAGATCGCATGATGAATTTTGAATCGATTTCCATGGCAACTTACTCCTGGCGCCTTTGCTCTCTTCGACAGTTGCATTCGCACTTTGATAGTATCTGTGGCAGTCATTAGCATGTCAACCTGTATGGATTCGAGGCCTGCACTGGGCGTACCTAATGGATGGCAAACGAGGGCTTCCATCATACCAGCGCCGCCACCAGCTATCGTTCTGTCAGCATCCAGAGGCATATTTCCGGTGGGAAGGAGGGCTGTTTACCGATCAAGTTGGTGGCAGCGGACGCTGACTTTTTCTTGCCATTGGGTTCTTGTACAGTTTTTGCAGACATGATGAAGAAGCTTCAGGCGTAGTAAATCTGCCCTATGTACTTAAAAGTCTCTCTGGACTATGCAACTCCGAGAACAGGACGATTTATTAGCTTTTTCTTTCAACTTCCGATTTTCTGCTAGCCACACGCGAGAAGCTTCTTTCTTTCAGGACAGAAGCAGTGAGACCAAGGCCAATGCCACACGGTTGCAATGGCCAGCGACCTCACGGATATGGAGCAGTACTTTACGGAAGAGTCTAAACCCCGGGGGTATGGAGGAAAGGCACCGGATTTAAAGAATCGGACGTCACTAGACGGCGAGTGAGTCAATTCACTAGTGAACTTCACTTGGGGATTCTCCAGCCCTTGCTTAAACTGTAGACACTGGATCTTTTTTCACCTTGGTTAAGGTGGCGGGTCCAGAACCAGCGAGTAGAAGCAATGACGGGGAAGCGGAGAAAGCTGCCTGGACGAGCGGAAGCTCGACAGAGTCACCGAACACGCACGCAATCCAGAAGAGCAGAAAAATAATGATAATAATAACGAGAGAGGAATTGCTCACGACATATGGAGAAACTCGATTCCGCGAGATCTGGTTTATATTATTATGTACTGCATCTTTGGAACCTAAGGCGCTCCTGCCCGGTCCGGTTATAACCTCATATCATAGCTCTGGAGAGCGAATTCCCGAGGCTCCGGGAAAAGCTCCATCCAGATGCTGCTGCCCACTTGGTCCTCTCGCGGAATGCAAAGGCATCATTCTACAGGGCATGATGCCCTCAGCAGACAGCAAAAGCCAACCAGGACCAGTCATCGATCACAACTTTCACATGCTTCAGCGACGTCTTGCCGTTCCGGGAGGAGTAGCAAGAGCTAACTCGCAGGTCTGACGTCGATGATCAAGATTATCATCACAAGCTTGACCACAGCGCTTCATCCGAGCTATTAGTCAGATGCGCCAGACATCTGGGTCGTTATCCCGATGTCGTGCAGTGAGAGTCTGTCCGGTTGCGGGAAAAGCCGGGGATGCGGAACCGAGGCTTTTCCACCCCTTTCCTTCCGGATGTCGGCTCGGCACCATTATTATGACCTTGACAAGAGACACGCCTGACTCACTGTCTCTCACAAGACCACTGGCCTTTGACGGTGGTGAAAGCAAAGCAGAATTCAGGAGCAGAATTGAAACGCCGTCTTGCATCTTGCGACGGAGAAGTTTCCCACACTGCGGGGAAGAACCTACTTGATCCTACGCAGCTAGCTTATCGGCACGTGCCCACCCATCACATACGAGTATGCCAACAAATGCCACAAAATATAGAAACAAGATCTAGTGGTATTGGGCGAGGGATAAAATGTTGGAAATGATAGTAAATTGGAAGAAATTCCAACATTCAAGAAATTGAGTGGACGTGGCGTTCAAACGCATAAATTCAGTATCAAACCTTATCAGTGGTCTAAAAAATATATTATGGGAAAGCACCAGGACTCCGGGTTAAACAATCAACCTACGTTGGTTCTCATTTATACTGTAGGTCAGAATGCAGACTTTTCTCTTATTTTTTTTAGCTACCACCTTTTCTTTTCAAGTACTGTTGTCCTCACTTGTTCATCTCACTCTAGACAACTTAAATTATCGGACCTCTAGCTTCTGTGGGTACAGTACAAGGTAGGAAAGTATTGCTCAAACGACAAATCATTTTTTACAGAAACAGATAAAAATCAGGGGCAAATAAAAATCAACTGAGGGATCCTAGTCAAGAAGCTTTGTCTGGATCCGAAATCCAGCCTTCTCCAATCGATCAAGATAATTCTGTCCCAGAGTGGCTGGGGTCACGATGCCCCCGCCAGAGACCTGTCTGACTTCGTTTTCGTGTTCTAAGATCACTCTCGCGGCCTCGCTCACCGTTACGCCCGTCAGCGCGTACATGCTGCCCTGGAAAGAAAGACTGCCGATAGCGCGCGAGGGTCTTCCCTCGCCCTTCTGATCAACCGTCGCCACGGTACGGAACTCGACCATGTCGTTGCGACTCTCTTCCTTCGTTGGGCCCTGGCCAGGCGCGTAGACAAATTGCCTAACGATCCAGCGGACCGGTGGCAGAAGAAGCAGCGCAATTCCGATAGTCAAGGCATAGTGGAACGCAACGCCGATGAAGGCGTTTCGCACATGGAGGAAGTGACGGTAGGAGAACGAGGGTCCGTAGAAGTCAGGCAGCAAAGTGCTGCTCCGGTTTACGATCGTCTCATCGTTGTGGCCACTGGGAGACGTGGTCAGTGTTCCCAGATCAGATACTGAGCGCACGCCCAAGATCAGTTCCGCAAGGGACTTCCTGGGAATGACTCTGGTGGGAGGAGAAGGCGAAGCGGCCAGCGCATAGGGATCTGCTAATTTCGCCAGGTCGGAGAGCTTGACTGTCTCGATGGTAGTGAGCATCGTGTTCAGCGTTCCTCCGCTAGCCCCGGCAGCTCTGCCAAAGTCAAGTTAGGATCCACAGTGTCATACGCTTCTGGGTTTTATTTTCATACTTGATGTCGTAAATCGAACCAACGACCTCCGCTGGATTGGCTGACAGCTTTGTACGAATGAGGTTGACCACCGCCCAGGCCAAAATGTCCGGCGGGGCACTTTCAAGTCCAACTGACGGGATAATCTGAGATAGATATCAATGACACAATGTCCACATCTTTGCAGCTGACGGGAATGCCTACGACTGCTCCATTTGATTTGGCGGTTTCATGACATTTTTCAATTATCTGTTTGATCCATGGCGTCTCTCCGGTCCTTGGAGGAGATTAGCATGGTACGGGCATGGAATGACTCTGGGGTACCAACACATCAACATAATGAGTTCCATTTTTCGCACAAGCTTCGACTACTGGAGTGGAATACAGATGGTACGGTCCGACGCAGTTTATAACGACACGAGTCCGCCGGACAAGAGAATCCATCACTTCGCTGTTCAGCTGATCAGTGATGATCTGATCTGCCAGCACTGTTAGTTCTTCAGATAAATACGTGTTCAACTGGAAATTCACTATTCACCAGGTTCAGCTCGATCCGGATTTAAACTCTTGAGTTCCGCTGCTACGGCTTGTATCTTCGTGGCAGATCGACCTACAAGAGCCCATTTCAAGTTCGTGGGGAAGTGTCGGACGATGTGTTCAGCAGTTAGTTTTCCTGTATATCCAGTCGGGCCCAGAAGAACCAAGTCAAATTCCTTGTCTGCAGCCATTGTTTCTAGGTAATATGAGCCAATACACTGTGTAGAAGGAGACGCAGCAATGACGTTGAATGAACTGAAGGCCAATGTTTACTGGCTGCGAAACTGTCGGTGTATAGTGGATATATCCTTGACAATTCTGCCAAACCAACAAAGAATTGCAAGCAATATCGCGATGCCTAAACGTAAAAGACTCTGCCTTCTTCTCCGGATTGTCACGAAGAAAAAAGGGCTGTTGTTTTTGATTAGAGTTGGCGAACCTATGTCGGTACATCCAACGAACACGTGCAAGGGATAAAGTCACGTGACGTTAATCTAAATTGAAGCCTGAGGCCACATTATTGTCACGTGATTTGCGGCTGGTGCCAAGAGTTTCCCTCGGTGCCCTAAGCGAGCCCACAACGAGACACTCACATCGAGCAGCCTTGCTTCCAAACGTACCGCACTGCATCCTCTCGGCCTCAACACGCAAAGCCAGACAAGATGACGAAGCGCACGAAGAGTAAGTTGGAATCCGCTTGTTGATTATTTTTGGTTTAAATTGAATTTGTGCTAATGGTGCGTTATAGAGGTCGGTGTCACCGGCAAATACGGTACCAGGTATGATGAATTTCCTCGAAACTGCAGAGTCCCGATGATCACGCCGTCGTGACAAACTGAAGATGTGACCCTTCGAATCGCATAATTGACATGTTTTGCTGGATGACAGATATGGTGCCTCCCTGCGTAAGCAGGTGAAGAAGATGGAAATCACCCAGCACGCCCGCTACATTTGCACCTTCTGCGGCAAGAACACCGTCAAGAGGAAGGCTGTCGGTATCTGGGAGTGCAAGGCCTGCCACAAGACCGTTGCCGGTGGTGCCTGGACTATCTCGTAAGTCGACGGAGAAGACTGTGTGGTAGTGAAATTGGAGAAGGGAAATACTGATCGTGGGATTCGCGTTCCTCAGGACTCCGGCTGCCGCTGCCACTCGCTCGACTATCCGCCGTCTGAGAGAACTCGCCGAGTCCTAAATGTGATGATTGGATTTTCTTTTTCTTACGGTGTTTTCTTGCATGGAAAAAAAAAACAGGCAAAAATAAGGGATCTCAGTTCTTTGAGTGGCATGGGCGCTTACTCTGGTTACGGATACCGCTGTTCGATGTCGATAGCTGAAGCTGCTTCATCGATTCAGAGTCGTGATAGACAAATAAATACAAACGCTTCGAGACGATCCTGAATTCTGGTGTTCCCACGTATCGTGCAGAAATGCGGTGGAAAATCTTTTCGATGCAAATATTCGCTATAAAAAAATCAGATCAAAACGCTCGCCCTGTCCAACACGTCACTAAGAGACGATTGGTTGTTACCCGTGGATATTTTTGCCCGCCCGCAGTTGGGATACTAGAGGGCAGCATGTTGTCTGCCTACACACTGGCAGCTGGTATGCCATGTTTGCCATCTCAGCCACTGCTAGATCAGCCATTCAGCAGCATTCTCATCCAATATATCCCAGCAGAGGCAATAGTAGTCCGGATGGACGGTATTCCCTCGTTCCCAGTCTCCGCGGTAGCAGCCCAACAGGCATCTGCAAGTAGCATGATTCCTATAGGCAGCAAAAAGAAGGAGTCACAAGAACTATCTCCAGGCGTGTCGTGAGTTAGAATTTTGAGTCACTATTTAGCGACAAGGTTGCTTGTTGCGACCATCAAGCGCCTTTGAAGCTCCGGTTTCTGCCTGGACAACATTAGAGTCTACAGTACTACAAACTTACTCCGTACTGATCGAACGTAATGAGTCCAACTACGAAATTCTCTTCTAGTTATTCCTATGACTAGAATCTAGTAGTTGAGCACTTCAAGGTAGTCATCTTGTGACTAGAAGCCAGACTCGCCACCACCGCGTAATCTCGTGCTCTCGCACCTTGCTAGGTTAAAAATACAAGGCGGAAAAAAAAATATTCGCACTGGTCATGCAAAGGAGGTATTACTTCTGCTATAATCTCCATAGGACCGGGATTAGGCAGCGAAGATGCTTCCAGAGGGTCACCTGGTGACTACGGAGTAGAAAACAGGTTTGCCACCGCTACGAGACACCAGCTTCCAGGCTCCTACGGAGTACATGATGGCTCTTAAGGTACAACAGCATTGGGAATCTCTAGCAGCGGTTCCACTATCAGTCTACAAGTCATGCCAAACAGCCGAAGTCTGATTTCCCTCAGGCAGCCTAGCTAAGCAAAAACATCGACCGCGAAGCGACAACTACGGCAGAGGACACTCTCTTCTCTACAGGCCATCACAAGGATGACAAACAGTAATGAAAAGGATCCTCTCCCGTCATGACAAAACACAGTTCGTGAACCGCTATGTTCGCGAACGCGTTTTGTCACAACAAATTTGCCGCTTGAGCGACAAACAAAACAGGGCCCAACTCGACCAAGTCATGGGAGTTGGTAATGGATTGGGTATCAAAAATTCCCAGCTGACTCGAAAATCAGCTGGAGCGGTCAAACTAGGTAGTTTTCAACTAGCAAAAACGCTATCTCGGGCGAACCCTCACTGATAAGCGTCTCGCCCCTGCACCGGGATGGGGAGAGAAAGAAAGGAAAAGAAAACAAAAGCGCGGCGGGCAGATGGGGGTTTATATAGACTTGCCAAGACCCACTCTGAGTCACTAGGCAGCTAAGCGAGCTTACCATTCATAGCCATGCAAACTGTTCAAACACTGAAAATGTTGCAAACAGTTGCAAACAGTATTTTCTTGGCTTTGTTTGGTTGACACAGCCACCCAACGGCAAATTCCTACTTTCTGATTGGTTTGCGCGTGTTCCGTAGAAAGCTCCAGATATACGGAGTACACAACGGACGGGAGTCACTACTGACTCACCTCTATGGAGTACCCGTGCTCCCGCCCCAACATCGTCCCGTGTTGGTGCGTTGCACCGTAACGTCCATTTTGACCACAACGTCCAATTTTGAATATTTCATCAATTTTCTACCTCACCACAATGCCAAAATCGCCAGATAAAATCGAATCCCGAATCCAGGAGGCCTTAAAAAAGGCTTCATGTCAAAAAAAGCCAAATATCTCTGCGTTGGCGCGAGAATTCGACGTGCCTCGCAAACGGCTTCACGAACGCTTCAAGGGTCGGCCACCAAGAACCGCCAAAATCCCGCGCAATAAGGTATTAGATGACCAGCAAGAGAAGGCAATTATTCGCTGGATTCGACAGCTTGATTCCCTACATTCGCCGCCTACCCCAAA
>NW_013563154.1:0-9300 GCF_000968595.1 Rasamsonia emersonii CBS 393.64
AGCTGTCAAAATACGTATCTGAAAGCCTGGTGAATAGTTCTATAGATTCAAATATAGTTATAGGAATTATATATAATGACTAGAAGTTCTAATCAACTATATATAACTCTATAGTGCTATATTTTTCACTATAAAACTGTTGTGCAGGGACCAGTGTGGCGTGGTGCGGCTGGAAGGTCTATGGCGTGGCTTCCCCCCTTGCGCAGGTTGTTTGACTGGGCTCCCGTAGCGGGAGGGAAAACAAAAATTTTCTTTGCCGGCTCACAGGGGGTTTTGGGGTCTTCCCAACCGACAACAAAGGGGTAATTTGAAATAAAAATCGAGTATGTTATTAAGTTTGATGAGTAGAACAAATTGGTGTCAAAATCGAGTTCGAATACCCCCAAATTGGGGGGGCGTGTTGGGAGCGCGAGAGTTTTTTTTTCCTAAAATGGAAGAATAATAATAATAATCTACCTTATAGTTAATTAGTTAGCTAATTAGGTAATTAGTTTATTTAATAACTCTTAAGTTAGGGGCTTATTATTAAACCCAAACTACTTAAATTAATACTACTTTTTAGTTGCCTATAAATAATATGTTATATTAATATTAATAGGAAAATATTTATCTATAATATTAAAGCTTTTTTAGGCTTTAAGCTAATAAAAATCTACTATTATATAGTAATATATTATATATAAGAAGCTAAAGAAGATTAATTAAGGAAACTATTTATATAAAGAGTATGGTAGCCTATTTATACTATCTTAGTGTCTATTAAAAAAATATTTCTCTTTTTCTGTTCCTACCTCCTATTTCTATTATAGGATCCCTATTATGTGACTTCTTACTTAATAGATTAGTGACTAGCTGACTCTATCTACTTAACTATATATTACCTATAATAAAAAGCTAAAAGTTAACCTAAAATTTCTGAAATAATTGATATTTCAAAATAAACCCCTTAATATTAATTATTTTAAATAAGAATTATATAATATATTCTCTTAATATATAAAAATATTTTTATTAAAAAGTATTTCTTAAATCTATAATTCAATAATTTATTTTTAATAGTTAAAAAATTTGAAATTTTAGCCTAATTTTACCCTTAAAAATGTAGTAATTATAGGCTTTAAATAAAAAACTTTAATATAAAAAATTTAGATTTATTAATTTTCTGTTTAGAAATATATTTTATTTATTAAATAGCCTTACTATATAATTTTATTAAAATATAAAGCTATGAAATATATTAATTTTATAGGAAAATAAGGTTTTAATGAAAATTTTTCTCAGGTATATTATAATACTTAAGATATTATAATATTAATAAAGAACTTGATATTTTATATAAAGTATATTATAATCTATTACTAATTTGTATAAAAATAGGAAAAATATACTATTAATATCTAATTTATTTCTTTTAAGGATTAGTTTATAGGTATTTTAATAAAATTATTAATTAATAAAAAATTATTTTATTAATCTTCATATAATATTTAGACTAAAACAAATATGGTAATATAATATATATACCTAATTCTTATTAATTCTCTATTAACCTTTATTTAATGTTTATTGATAAATACCTTAATTATAATATTAATAATTAATAATATAATACTTTTTTTATATCTTTAAATATATTAAACATATAAAAAAGATAATTAAAAAGATTATAATATAATTAATATATAATTAAACAAGATAAGATTATTATTTTTACTCTTTATTTTAGATTTAAAAATAGCTTTATTTAATAATATACCTTTTCTTAAAATAGATCTAAAAATAAGAAATCTATATACTTAAAAGGTAATTATATATTAAATAAAAGTATAATAAATTTCAAGGTTAGATATAATAAGTTTTAAAAATAATAATTTATCAATTATATTGGTAATAAAATAAATAAAGTTAGCTAATATTAATCTACTAATTAAAAGGTTATATAATTAAAAAATTAATTTATTATTCTTATTAAACCTATTCATCTTGTTTAAATGCCTTATCTAATAGAGCTCTTTAATATTATCATATCTATATTTATGCTTAAAATAGTCAGTATTTAGGTATAGTAAATATTAATAGTACTTTATAACTTAATATATCTTAATAATATCTAGTAGATACTAAGGGTATACTTCTTATAGACTTAAATAATATAATATACATAGATAATATTTTTTTAAGTTAATATTTCTTAATAATACTTAATATTTACTAAAGGTATATTTGTCTCTAATTAGAATAATATAAATATATTATTAGAGCTCTTAGATGTAATTATTCAAGTATCTTATTATTATAGAAGAGGTATATTACAAAGATTTTTAGGGATTAAATAATAAATTAAGATATTAAGCCTAGTAACTAATAGCTTTTTAATTTTATTTAAAATATATATTTAATATATACTTAAAATATACTCAAACTTATTTACCTTTTTTAATTATTTATTAAACTAATCTAATAATATTACTATAAATCCTTAGATATTATTAACCCTAAACTTTAAAAATATTATATTATTTAATTTTTTTTACCTATTTATATAAACTAGGTATAATATTAATATAGACTATATAAACTTAATATATACTTATTTAAGAACTATTATAAATAGTATTTAATCTTAAGATATTCCTCGCCTATCTTATTTATATAAATATTAAAAAATAGTTCTTCTTATACTATAGGAAATATTTTAGAAATTTTTTCAAATTCCTTTAAAGATCAGTTCTATAGAAGATTAGGGTATATTAAAGATATTTATATTACTTATAAAATAGATTAAGAAAATATAAATAATTACTAAATCTTATTAAATATATAATTAATATATATTTAGGTATGCTAGGCTTTATATTTGCTTACAGGCTCCCTTATAGGCTCTCATATAGGCTTTATATAATCCTATATTATAAGCTTGTAGAGGGCCAAAGGTCCAGAGTATTTAGATATAAGTATTTAGGTATACTAGGCCTTATATTAGCTTATAAGCTTCCTTATAGGCTTGTAGAGGGCTAAAGGTCTAGAGCATTTATAGGCATTAGTAAGCCTAAGTAGTATTCCCCTTTAAGCCTAGATAAGCAGAGCAAGTCATTAAAGGCTTGTCTAGCCTTATTTAAATAAAATATGTATATTTTATCTTTATTAAATATATATTAAGTATATAATTATTATTAATATAAATAAAAATTAAGCCCTAGGTAGGTATATAAGTTTTATATTAGGTTATAAACTTAAAAATATAATTTATAATTAATACTAGCTATTTTAATATAAATTATATTAATTTTAGCTATAAAGTAAATATTAATATAATTTCTCATTTATTTAGGTTAATTATTTTTGATTACTAGTTATATAGACTTTAATTAATCCTATAAAAGTATTTATTAAATATTTTTTAAATTTATTAAATTTTATATTATTAGTAACAGTTTAAAAATTAATAAATTATTAATATAAATAGTTATATATATTGTTATAATAAAAAGTACTTAAATTTATAAAAGCTAGTTAAAGCTTTATATTTTAAAAATATGAGTATTTAATATAAAATATTGAATCTTTAGTAATTTTACTTACATAATATTAACTTTTTATATAAGCTTAACTATAATTTTTTTATTAGATAAACTTAGCTTATATTATTTTTTAATTTTTATTAATTGCTTAATATAAAATTTATTATTAATATTATTATACAATATATTGATTTATTTTAATTTCTTAATTTAGTATTTCTATTATAATAATAAGCAAGGTTTTATAATTAATAAGCTTAATAATATAAATATTTTAAGGTATTTATTCTTTTTAAAAGTATTTAATTTACTTTAGCTAAAAAATTAATTAAAATAATATAATAAATTATATAAACTTTTTTTATTTTATTAATTAAGTAGACTATTTTAATTAGTTGTTTTTTATTACATAATTGATTATTTAGAATTATAATATAATAAAATTTTGCTTAAATTATCTACTTTTTAATTTTGATAATTTATTTTAAGATAATTATTCTTTAACTTTTTAAAAAAGCCTATAATATTACTGTATATTTTGTATAAAAATTTAAATCTTTTCATATTTATAAATACCAAGTTAAATATATTTATAATTAATTAAATTAAATTTTTTAGATTTTTATTTTATATAGTTAATAGGTTTAGGCTATCCTTAGATAGTCTTAATAATAGCTTGTTTTATTTTAATTCTTTTAAATATAATTATAGATCTTAAGAAATTAATATAATTAATATTAAATATTAAGTTATTTGATTTATATTACTTTTTTTATTAAGTTTTATAAATTTTAATTTTATATTTAGCTTTATAGTATTATAATTAATTTTAATTTTATATATTAGATTTATAAAATATTTTTTAATATATTTTTTTATTAAAAATTTAAACAATATAATTTTTCATTTTATACTATAGGTAGTTTAAAATAATAATTATATAATTTAAAAAGTACAAATAAGATATAAATCCACTAAAATCAAAATTAATATTTTATTAACTATTTAAACAAAAATAATAAAATAAATAAAATTTACTAGTTATTAATGTATTATTTAAGAAATTATATATAATGTAATTCCCGGTTAACCCAAACACCCGGTTGACCCGAACACCCACCTGCACCCACGAATTAGTACTATATAGAACTTGAAGCTGTATTATCTATCCAAAACCAAATTATATAAAAAAATCATGGATTAGAGCGATTTGGGCATCAAGTCTGTATATGCCCAATAGTTCCACAGTTAGTATACTTCGGCAGTGCATGCATATGAGGTGTAGAAGCTGCCTCTGCAGCTGGTGTGGCCATAGCCTGTGGCACCTGATTTTCATCTGAAATTCGATTTTGTACTTCCTGAATTAAAAGACCCCCTTCATGAGCTATTTGATTGGTCAATTATTTACACTTCTGCTTCTGCTTCTTATTTGCAGCTTTTGTAAGAATGACAGCACTATTCATGGCTAATTAATAGCCCTTAATAAGCTGATTTAAAGCCGCATCTGTAGGGCTTGGAGGGCTCTGCATATGCTGTTTTAGTAAGGCCTTGATTGTAGCTGCTTGATGCTGTAATTCAATAATATTATGAGGCATCTCTGGTACCCAGTTGGTTGGTATAGTGCCGGCACAGCTTCAAGGTAGTATAGGGGTCTTAAGCTCTATATTGAGCTGTTGAAGGACCTGATCTGGTTGAAATGGCACTAGTCCAGTTGCTGCAAAGCCATTTTTGATATTTTCTGATTTAAAGGCTTCTATACAAGCTTTTTGGTATGCTTTGAGGAAATCTAGCTTGTTGATATGATTAATTCCAAGCAGTATATTATTTTCTATAAGGTAACCATATATATGCATGCTTTAGAACTGCAAAACAGCTAACATTGAGAGGCTGCAGGAGATGAGATAAATGAGGAGGCATATAGATTAGTATAATATTATTCTGGGCACAGATGTGATCAAATTGAGGCATTACATGGCTGCCATGCCTATTGAGGACCAATAGTCAATATTTACCCTTTATGAGTATTTGTATATAGGATGAAGTGATTTTGAAGCCATGATATGCCAATCTCATCTGTAGTCCACCCATTAGGACTTTTCTTGATTCTCCAGTCACATGGTAAGGCTAGATCCTTATCCCAGGCCTGGAGATGAGTCTTCCCTTTGAAAATAATACATGGTGGCAGTACCCATCCTGCTGAATTGACTAATTCAATAACTGTCACCTATTCCTTATTCCCAGGCTGTAGAAGAGGTGGACGACCAGATGTCTCTGCTCTAGTAACCCACCTTTGCAGTAGTAATCAGGCCTATTGCAAAACCTGTCTCATCAAAATTGTAGATATCATCTTTAAGAATGCTGTACTATTGAATAGTGCTTTGTATACAGTCAAATCATTCATTGATAACCTTTGGATCCTGATATTTGGCATGCTGATAGTTATATTGTTGCAAATATCACATTTTAAGCTCCTTATGGCAGTTGATAAAGGTAGAAACCCAGTTCTTGCCAACATAGAGTTGAGAATCTGCCGGACTGTGCTCAGAAAGCAAATATTAGCCACATCTCATACAGCAGCTGGCCGAGGAGGCATTCCACGCCTATCCCAAGACAATATCCATTATAGAAGTGTCTCCACCTCAGTAATTGTCAATTTATGACCGGTTGGATATCTCTCAGCCTGTGCAATTGTGCCACAGAGTCAGTTATATAAAGTAGTCAAAGGAACATCATATGGATGTGCCGCCGTGCAAATAGATAGCGATTTCTTGCGATTTTTTATAGCAGAAATAGGCAACAGGATTCGACCTTCCTGCTGCACCAAATTCCTCGAATTCTGACGCGTTTTTGGTGGCATGGCGACATGTTGAAATTCATGGATTTCTATAGTATTTGCGGGCGCGGGTGGGTGTTCGGAGCGGCCGGGAATTACGTTATAATAAAGTCTATATATATATAATAAAGCCTTATAAAATTATTTACAATTTATATAATAAACTTAAGATAGCAAAAATAATATGTTTATCAAGATTATTCTTTAAAAAACTTTTTATAAAATAAAAAGTATTTAAAGAAATAAATATATAATAGAGAAATAAAAAATATAAAAATCTAGTATTTATAATTTCTACTTTTTAATAAATCTTTATAATAGTAAAACTTTTATTATAATATAATAATAATTAAATAATATAATATTTAATAAATAATAAGCTAACTAGATATTAATTTATAAATTAAGAATTTATATCTAATTAAATCCTTATACTATAATTAAAATTCTTAATAATATTTAATATAGGCTTTTTAAATAAAAACTTTTGGCTTACTACCTGATATGACCTGCTAATAATTGGCTAATTAGCTAATAGATCTAAGTAGGAAATAATTAATTAATTAATCAATATAAAAAATTATTAAATAGGTATTTAAATAAAAATAATTTTATTTTTATATAATATAGTTTTCTAAATTATATTATTAGAGAAAAAAAATAAATTTAATTATTTTATAATAAGAATAGATTTATTTATAATATATATATATATATAAATTATTTTGAAAATTTTATATTATAATATTAGTTTTATTATTAGGTTATAATTAAGCTTAGCTAAAGTTACCTTTAATTAATTATTTAAATAAAAGCTTATTAAAACTAAAGAAAATAAATAAAAAAGTAGTCTTAATAAAATAATTAATAACTAAATTAGTATATAAAAATAACAAAAATTATCAAAGAAGGTATATTAAAAAGTAAAAAAATAGTAAAAAACTAATTTAATAAACGATAATAAATATAAAAGGCTTCTGATATAAAGATTAGGTTTATTAAAGTAGTTAAGTCTAATAAATAAAGAAAATAATGATTTTTAAGAGCTTACTCATTTTATACCTTATTTTAATTTTTAATTAATAGATAGGATTTAATATTATTTTTATTATTTTTACAGTAATAATAGTAAAAAATTATTAACTTCATATTAATAAAGCTACAGATTTTTAATTAGATACTTAAAAGATAGTTTAGTATTAAAAAATAGTTAAAGCTTAATATTATATTTATTTATTTATTTAGCTTAAATACTTTTAATATTATTAGCTTAATTTTATATTATTTTAATAGTATATTTATATTTTTATGAGTAACTAAGGTTAATTTTTAATTATATTTAAGATAAATAATTTATTTCTTATATATAAATAGCTAATTTATTATTTAATAAGATTTATTAAATAATATTTTATTATTTAAGCTAATAAACTTATATAGTAAGTAATTAATTAATTAATATTTATTATAATTTTTATTACTTTATAATATTTTTACTAAATATTTCTTACTAAAAACTATATAAAGCTTATATATATTAATTAATTCTAAAATAATAAAATACTAAATATTAAATATAGATTATCTTAATTTAAGATATTATTTTATTGAAATATTTGTTTATATTTAGGTTATTTATAAAAAAATATAATATATAAATATAAATTTATAAATCAAATAAACTTATTATTACTTTCTACCTTTATAACCTTTATAGCTACTTTTATTCCTATTTAAATTATTCTTAGTATATATCAGTATATCTTTAGTAGATATATACCTTTCTTTAAGGGGTAGTTAAGACTATTTAGTTAGTATCTTATTTATAGCTATATTAACATTCTACCTAATAACCTATTTAGTTTTAAGGTCTAAATACCTCTTAAGATACCCTTTAGTTTAGAGTTTTCCTCAGATTGTAGTTGAACCGAGCTAGAAAAAAAGTTAGGCCTGGCTAGAAAAGTTTGGCCTAGCTAGAGTCTGGCTGGGCTCAGTAGGTATTCTAATCTATTTCTGGCATAGGCTCTAACTAGGCTAAGTATATGTATTATATACTTAAAGTATTAGAGAGCGTTTTTCAGTCAGGGACTATGCACGCTCTGCCTACTACCTAGGCAGTAGGGCTTAGTAGCTAATATCTATATACAGGTGGGTTATGCTATAGACCAGTCAACAGTGGGAACCTTCTATGAGGGACAGAAATAGGAAATAAGAGATAGGCAGTAGTATAATAAAAAGTCAAGGAATAGTAGGTATAGGTTGATTTAATAAAGAAAGAGGGAAACTCTCGCACTCCCAACACGCCGCCCCCCCCTCCCCCCCCCCAATTTGGGGGTATTCGAACCCGATTTCGACACCAATTTGCTCTGCTCATCAATCTACAACATACTCAATTTTTATACTAAACTACCCCTCTGTTGTTGGTTGGGAAGACCGCAAAGAAAATTTTGTTTTCCCTCCCCCTACAGGAGCGCAGTCAAACCACCTGCGCAAGGGGTGGGAGCTGCGCCGCAGATCCTACCCAGCCCACCACGTGACTTGTCACGTGATCATCGAGTCAACATATCATGTGATCCCAGTCTACCAATCACGTGGCAACATTCTGCCGCCCCACACTGCCTCTGAGATCTTGCGGCTGGTAGCCATACTGGTCCCTGCACAATAGTTCTATAGTGAAAAACAGCGCCCTTTAGAGTTATATATAATTGATTAGAACTTCTAGTCATTATATATAATTCCTATAACTATATTTGAATCTATAGAACTATTCACCAGGCTTTCAGATACGTATTTTGACAGCTATTTTGGGTTGAGACTTGACACCCTCTATAGCTCCACTATACCTCTACTGATATAGCCCTAGGGCCTCTATAATACCTACCTGCCTGAAGAGGGTGATTGGGGGTAGGGACCCTACTGCAGTGCAAACCATAGCAGTTTTCTAGG
>NW_013563153.1:0-12239 GCF_000968595.1 Rasamsonia emersonii CBS 393.64
GTCGGTCCATATCAAGAATCCATGCTAAAAGTGTAGATTCTTCAGTATCTGTCAATTTGCGACAATTTGCAGTTGAATCTTTGCGAGCAGTAGTCCCATTAACACGTGTCATAAAGGTCCTTGGAGGCACGTCAAAAGCTTTGGCAGCTGCAGTTTTTGATGGAAAAAGACCTTTCTTATAGGCTTCAAGTGCTAATTGCATACGCCCTTCTTTTGATATATCAGCCATGACGCGGTGCGTTGGTAAATCGCGATAAATCCGATGATAGGGGGTGGCCGAGGTGGTGGCCGCGCAGCTCGGTGGTCCGCGCAGCTCGGTGGTGGATTACGTTAGTATATATATATCTATCCTTAATTACCTTTTATCATTTATATATATAGGGGACATCTACTCTTGTTTTTATCTTCTTATCACAAAGTTAACAGTAGATCTCTAACCAGAATATAATAGGCAAGAAACTTCTGAAGGAGAACAGGAAAATGAAACAAAAGACCAGTAAAGTACAGTCAGATAGGTATCTTGGAAGATCCTCGCACTTATCTCTGGTGGCACGTGGTTCGTCTATTCCATTAATAAATCCGGCTGTGCAAAGTTCATACTCCGTACGCCTGTAAGAGGCCTGTAAAAGGTGCTTTAAAAAAGCAAGAAAAAAAAAGGAGAGAGAAGAAAAAGAAAAGAAAACAATTGCAGAGATGATGTAGACAGTCTATCACATCAAACCAACAATGCCAGCATCTCGTTTCTGTTTCCATATTTTATCACATTTAGAGCAATCTAACTCTTTGTTTTCAATAACCTACAAAGCACAATGATAATGATAATACGACTCCAAAGAGTCCTCTAGCTACTGATTTGAATAATCCAGTTCCCTTCTACATCCTAAGTATACTTAACTGACTGACTTGACAACCAGCTCAAGATATTACTGCGGCTGCCGCCCGTACGGAGTAGTCGATGTGCTGCTCGTGATCATGCGTGCACATACCTTACCTTACCTACCCGGGTAAATTCCATCTAGGCATGCCGCATGCTGCATGCTTTTCCCACAGCAGCCCTGTACATGTACCTATCTGCATTATTGGTGGAAATACCCTTCCTAACCTACCTGGGTAGGTAGGCACTCGAGCAGCAGAACAATGGCCAGAACTAAACGTGCTAGCTTACCATGTAGTTTGAGGGAGATTCAGTATATCGTACTTCATGGAGTATGTTTTTTCTTTTTTGCTCTTTGGAAAGGATCACTGTGCCGGTGGAAGAAGGACCAATATGGTCATACCCCTATCTATCTAGTAGTAACTTATTTTTTAAGTTTCTTTAATTAACTCTAAATTATAAGAAACAAATTGCATTATTCAGGTACTATATGACAAAGGAAGAAAGTTTTTTTTTTTTTTAAAAAAAAAAGTTAAAGAAAAAAAATGGTTCGGGAGGATACTATCGCGGATAGGTATATCGCAACCTTTGGTCCCTTTTTTGTTCCTGTCCACCTTTTCGATACTTAACCTACCTACCTAACCAGACAAATGGAACGAACGTATTTTGCGCTCTGTGAGCATTCAGAGAACAGAGAAAAAAGAAGATTTATACTCTCGCTAATAATCATCACAAAGAGATTCAAATTGGTTGATCTCAGCTGAGCAGCTACTACTTCTTTCTGCATTAGACTCTAGAGTACTCCGTAGTCAGGGCTCCTTATACCTAAAGCGTTGTACTCCGTACTTCGTATCCCCGCGGCGATCAATCTGCATGCCAATCGACCAGCTGTCCATCTCCCTTCTCTACTACTCCATAAATGCAGGCTTCATCCCAGCCGTCCAGCCTAACGATCTATCATGATTATCATCTCTCATTCCCCGCACTTTACTAGTCTGGCTAGTCTCCTACGGTCCTACCAGGTACTACTACTGACTGCTGCATAGTAATAAATAAATCGTATTAAACGTACGTATGGCGCACTACTTCTACACTCTACGAAGTGCGTTTTCCTGCATGTAGGATGATGTAGCTGCAGCATGATGGATTCGGACCGGACTATTGACGGCTCCCCCACTTTTCTGCACTGAGCAGAGTCGACAGGACTGAGAAGTATGTCATTACGAAAGGCATCTGAGAAATTCATCATTGTTCTCACGGTTCTCATGTTTTACCACCGGGCGGCGTTCTGAGTTAGAACAGCAGATATTACGAATTCGTTACAGCTGTCTTACACGCTGACACTGTTGCTGATCTATGCATCAAACTCAATGCAAGGATCTGCAATGTCGCGCTCAGGCCTTGACCTGCGCGAAGAAATAAGCTTCCCAGCCCGAGCATTCCGGCATGCCTTGGAGGATCCTGTCAAAACCTTGCAGTGATCTGATCCAAGCTTCCGAAATAGCTAATTGATCTGGCGCGCGACTTCAGCAGAGGCAGATCGAACTTCAATCGGGCCGATCGCTCCGTGCTCCGAGGTGCAGCATTTGTGTGTGCTGATGCTCCGGACAGAGGAAACAGACCTGGCTACCCCGGTAACGATTCGCTCATTCGCCCGTTCCTGATTGGACCTCCACCTGGGAGTTGGGCCTTTCTGTGCAAGTCGGGGCAAGATCGTCAACTGCTCTGCCCGTTGTCGGCAGCAAAATGATGTCTCACATGACGATTGCTCCTCTTCCTCTACGGGAAGATGTCGATCCGTCTAACATGCGACTATCGAAGTCTTTTTTTCCTCGGTACTCCGTAGACTAACCACCTGTTGGCCACTAAGCTGACGATGGAGCTGCATAGCTCACTCAACAGGATGCTCTAATTCCAAAACAGTGTCATAACTCATAAATATCAGCAGGCCAGAGCAATTTCAGATCCCCGATGACATCGATGGCTGGGTGATGTCTATTTATGCCGACGCTGCTACCCCGTCCGCCCAACCAAACTGGCGGGAAGGCTTCCCAAAGGAGGAAGAGAATCGAGCCAATTCCAGGTATCCAATTTAACCAGTAGATTGGCGTCGAAAATTGCAATTCTCAAGAGACTGCGGTGGGGGCGTGCGAGCCAAGCACCGACAAGCCTAAAGAATGGGTCAATCGTGGGGAGATGGGCCCGATTGCAGCTAGGCGCCTGGACTAATCGGCCCCTCTCGATCTGGCTGCATTCGGTGATTATTATCACGGACTCAGGAGCGACACGAATTCACCAGAATCGTCTAGGTGATATGGAGGATATTTTTGAATACTCAGGGAATGGAAATTGTTCTATCTGGAACTGGTATCCGACAGTTCATCGGGCCTTCGGTGACGTTGGATCCTCCGGCCGCCAAGCTCCTGCTACTGCTAGCGAGTCGCGCTGCCGAATCCAGCAAGACGGCGCCTTCCTTGGATCAGCAATCGCATCCGCCATTCGTTATCGCCCTGCTATTCACGCTTCTTCTTATGCTGCCCCTCTCCTCGTCTGCAAACCTTCCTCAACGCCGTGTTATTGTTATTGCGATATCCAAGCCCAGCCACGCTGATTTATCAGCGCTGCACCGCCGTGCCGATGTTCCCGGCGGGCGTTTGAGCTCCCGGCAGTCTGCGTCCCAGATGCTCCACCCACTCCCTGCTCTCTGACATCAACTGGCTTGCGTCGCCCCGGTCATCGGGCGGCTTCCTCCAGCCTGCTGCGTTGGCTCCGGATGATTACTTCACCCATCACCCTCTTCCCATTATTCACTTCTTGCTCGCCCCCCTCTCATTCTCTCCTGCCTTCGCCTGGGCCGTCCGAAAGTCGGCTGTCGGCCGCACCAACCTGGGCCAGGTGGATGACGGCCGCATTTCCTGTCCGTCTCTCATATATTATTTACTAATAATCCCCTCGTCGACCGCGCTGCGACGCCCATCATGATCTCTTGGCGCCATCCCCACACCAGCTGGGGTTTTTCCTGGGGTTTCCCATTTTCCTGCATACTGCTACTATTACTATTATCGGGCGTCCAGGCACAGGACTCCCCGGGCACCGCAACCTCGCCCTCGAACAGCTCCAGGGATCTCGCCCAGGTTGGCCCGTTGAGATTCTTCTTGCACAGCGCCCAGCTTCAGCTTCCCTCCCCGGTGCTCCTGGCCCCCCTCACTCAACCGCTCGCCACGCTTAGTCTAACCGATTTTACGGTACGTTTCACCCTCAGCCACAATCGTTACGACTAGTCTGGACGGGAGCCGCTGACATCCGGGCTGCCACGCACAGCAATTCAATTTATCAGGCCAACTACTGGCCGTCGATCCCTCCAACTCGGTAGCTGTCGACGATTCCGACATCGCATTTATCAGCTGCGATCCATCTTCCTACCCCGGGGTCCTCAGTGCCGGTGTGACCATTGCGAATGTGATCCAGTCTCAGCCAGCCCCGGCCGGTATTATTTTGTATAGCGCCCAATCGGATCATTGTAACTACACGGTCGACGATCCCGACTTGACCTACAGCACCGTTTTCACCGTGCAGGGCGTGAACGCGACGCGATCCATCCTAGAGCAGCTATCTTCCCATTCCAACCACAGTTTCTCGAGCATTGGGCCCGATATGGCGTCTATCGGCAACGGGTCGGTGACTGGGGGAGGCACCGGGTCTGATTCCAGTGGCTCTTCAGTGGGATCGGGATCTCTGGCAGGGGCGTCGCCCACGACGGCAGTCGCGATGATCATCCTGTACAGTATCACCGGCATCATCACGGCGCTCTTTCTGGGGATCATCATCACCGGAGCGATCCGGGCTCACCGCCATCCGGAACGCTACGGTCCCCGAAATGTCGTGGGCCGCCCACGCCAGAGCCGAGCCCGGGGGTTGGCGAGAGCCATGCTCGAGACGATACCTATTGTGAAGTTTGGCGATCCCGACGACCGGGTTGACGCTGCCGCGAAGGGTGACGTTGAAATGGCCTCCGGACACGAGGTGGATGGCACGGATAGGCCGGAAGAACAGCGGGCATCTGCGCCCAACGCGAACGAGACGGGGCGCTCACCCGAGTCGCCATCTAACGGCAACAATTCCGAAGATGCTGGCAAGGAAGCTACCCCAGCGGCCAAAGAAACCGCTGGGTACGAACACTCCAATGAAACGGGCAACTACGTGTGTCCCATCTGTACCGACGACTTTGTCAAAGGCCAAGACGTGAGAGTCCTGCCGTGCAATCATCAGTTCCATCCGGAGTGTATTGACCCATGGCTGGTCAATGTGTCGGGGACGTGTCCTCTTTGGTGAGTCAACCCTTGAGACGTGCTGTTGTGACATTCACTGACATTCTCTTTTCTTAGTCGGATCGACCTCAATCCTGCCGAAGAGCAGGACGGAGACAGTGATGATGCAGAGCGACATCCACACGCCTCCGGCCTGCCACTGGAGGTGCCCCAGACAGAAGCCTCGACGGGTGCGATTCAGCACCGGGGCCTGTCTAGCTATTTCCCGGACATGCGACGAATGCGTCATGCCCCAGTTGAAGAACGGATCGCTGCTCTGAGGAGACTCCGACAGTCGAGCGAGCTGGTTCGAGATGCGGATGCTGCGGAGTTGACGGCGGAGGAGAGACAAAACCGCCGGAGAAGCCTGACGGCACGGTTGCGGGAGCGATTCAGGATACGGACCCGGCAACATGATGACCAACCTCCCCCAGCACCTCCATCTCAACCGCCCTCGACTCTCTGAGCAGGATCTTTTTCTCACCTTTTTTTTTCAAGTTCTTTTTTTTTCTTTCCAATTTCGTGGACATTTCGCACACCTGGCGTGTTGCATTCGGCGCATGATAAGTGATTGATCAGCTTACGGTTGCGCTTTTCAGTCATTGCACAGTGATCATACTAGCATGGCATACATGATTCCATCTGGCGGACAGGGCCGGGTATATAAATAAGGGACGGAAAAGTTGGAATGACATGTGGCGGCGTTTACGGTGTTCTGGCGCGATCTATCTATCTATTGTGGACGATTGCATTTCTTTGACATTTACCTGGCATTATTGCTACGATCATGTTAGAATGAGATATGCATGTACTACCTAGTATCATCTTTTGCATTTTCTCCTCACTCTCCTCCGTAAGAATGAATGGCTGCTGAATGCGTTCTCGAGCCCGGATATGACGGACCGACGCCCGAGATGCAGTGACGCCGGGCTTGGCCAATCATGTGATTGCAGACGGTGCGGGGTGGTTGGCCAGCAACTCCGAGCGGACTGAACAGAACATGGCGTTACGCATGACTATGAGGTGCTTGTTGTCCGAAACATTTTCGCAACGAGGGGAATCATTGTGTTACATGGGCAATATTGCATCTTGTTGCAGACATGTTCCAGACATTGTGCGATGAACAGGCAGACGAGACCACTGTCTCAGGGACCGCATTGATAATGGCTGCTTGGTGATAGGGTGGGAGCAGTGGAGATCACGGGGCTGGATTACGACGGATGGCCCAGGAAGGCAATATTCCTGAGGCACGAGGTCAGGCATGTGACAAAGCACATGCACCAGCACAAACACATCGTAAGAGCTCTCCTGAGGATTGGACAGATCACTCCACAGTCTACAGTTGGAGAAGTTGGAGAACGAGTTCCTCAGGTCTTCGGTAAAGACGAGCCTCGGCTGTCGTCAACATATCGCCAGGTATATTATATAGATAGATGTAATTTTTTTTTGGCCCTCAATCGACTATTTAGACCATCTAGACACTTCCACTCCCAGCTCCTGCTGTTGTCCTGCTGCTGTCTAGCACTGCGTTGTACTGCACATTCTCTTCTGACAGTCACGCGCCCCCTTAATTACTGCTTTTCAGCTTGCCATAAGATAAAAAAAAATTACCAGCAGCCTGCTCTGCACCACAGACAAGCAGCTAGGCAGTCGACACGTTCCATCAGTCACTGATTCCGACGGCATCTGAAACAGACAGAAGCTTCGTGAGTCACACCGGTGAGCATACAAGGCAAAACCATGCCACCCTCGATCCAGAGCTAACGACGGAAAGAATCGCGAGGAACGTGGAACGTGCGGAAACTCCGTTTCTCCGCAGTGCGCTGTTCCTTCGGGCGATTTGATTTATTCTTAGCAGTCACGCAAGGCCGCCATGCCTCCACCCCCTCATCGCCAACTCCACCCCCAGGCCCAGCAGCCTCCACACCGGTCCGCCGTTCACGCGCATTCTCAGGGCAGTACTGCTGCTACAACTACATCATCCTCGTCCTCGTCGTCTTCCTGCTCCTCATCGCATTCTGCATCGCAGACTCGTCTCTCCCAGATTTCGTCACACATCATGGGGTCCACCAGTCCCTCCGTGTTCACGGCCGCCCATGTGGCGCAGGCCCCCGAGGATCCTTTGTTTGGCTTGATGCGAGCGTATCGCCAGGACCCGTCTGATAAGAAGATCGATCTGGGCATTGGCGCGTACCGCGATGACAATGCGAAGCCGTGGATTCTGCCTGTGGTGAAGAAGGTACTGTAATTCTTACATTACGGACTGGTTATCCCTTGCTGGACTGTTTTAACTGACACCATATCCGTCAACAGGCGGAGGAGATCCTGCGCAACGATCCCAACCTCAACCACGAATATCTGCCCATCTCTGGCTTAGCCGAGTTTACCTCCGCAGCACAGAAGCTGATCTTTGGCGCCGATAGCCCCGCAATCAAGGAGAAACGAGTATGTTGTCGTCCTGCCTTCCCCTCAGCCTCCCCGCACAGCCCAGTCCATCGCCAGGTTTGTCTACCGAGTAACTAACGTGATGTCGCTTCTGTCAACAGGTCAGCACTCTTCAGACCATCTCAGGTACCGGCGCTGTCCATCTCGGAGCTCTCTTCCTGGCGAAATTCCACCCCGCGCAGCCGCGTCCGACGGTCTACCTGTCCAACCCGACATGGGCGAACCACAACCAGATCTTCACCAACGTCGGCCTGTCCATCGCCACCTACCCGTACTTCTCCGCAAAGACCAAGGGGCTGGACATTGATGGCATGCTCGGTGCGCTGCGTGCGGCGCCGGAGGGCTCCGTCGTCCTGCTGCACGCCTGCGCCCACAACCCGACCGGCGTCGACCCGACGCAGGAGCAGTGGAAGCAGATCGCGGCGGTCATTCGCGAGCGGCACCACTTCCCGTTCTTCGACTGTGCCTACCAGGGGTTCGCCTCGGGGGATCTGGCGCGGGATGCGTGGGCGATCCGGTACTTTGTCGAGCAGGGCTTCGAGCTGTGCGTGGCGCAGTCGTTTGCGAAGAACTTTGGTCTGTACGGCGAGCGCGCCGGAGCGTTTCACTTTGTGTCGGCGCCGGGCGCGGACGCGACGACGGCGAACCAGCACGTCGCCAGCCAGCTGGCCGTGCTGCAGCGGTCGGAGATCTCCAACCCGCCGGCGTACGGGGCCCGGATCGCCAGCTTGGTGCTGAACGACCCGAAGCTGTTTGCCGAGTGGGAGGAGGACCTGCGGACGATGAGCGGCCGCATCATCGAGATGCGCAAGGGACTTCGCCAGCGACTCGAGGCCAAGGGGACGCCGGGCACCTGGGACCACGTGACCAGCCAGATTGGGATGTTCAGCTTCACGGGGCTGACGGAGAATCAGGTGAAGATTCTGCGGGAGAAGTGGCACATATACATGGTGAGTGCGCCTATTTATAGCCTGGTGAACTCGGATATACCGTATTCCGGATACAACTTCGGAGAAACGGGTCGATCGGCGGTCCACATCTCCGCATTGTTCTTAGTTTCTGACTGACTGACTGACTTCTCCTCCAGACTAAGAACGGACGCATCTCCATGGCCGGTCTCAACTCGCACAACATCGACTACTTTGCGGAAGCGGTGGACAGCGTTGTGCGCGAGACTACTGCGTAGAAGTACCTGCACCCGGATAGAAGCATAACCGACAATGACTGTGACCGTAACCGGATTCCATGATTTAAATGATTGGATTTGATTATGTACTCGCCATAGATCTAGAACGGACAGGCAGGCAGACGGACGGACAGGAAGACAGAGAGACAGAGAGAGAGAAAAAAAAAGAGAGAGACAGAGAGGACAGGACAGACAGGACTTGCTTGTACCATTGTTTTCCCCCTCCCCATCCCCCCCTCACCAAACAAAATCTTTTTTTTGTTTTTCTTTTCTGAATACTATGGACTGGATGGAATAAATGGAATAAATGGACTGAATGAACGAAATGGAATGGAATTGGAACGAAATGAAAATGGAATACAATAAAATTACAATAAGATAAAATACAATAAGTAGTAGTAGTAGTAGTAGTAGTAGTAATCATTACTACTTGCTACTTACTACTACAGTATTAGACTCGATTGGTTGATTGATTTCCAGTATTTTTTTTTAGGTCAGGTCAGGTCAGGTCAGTTCAATTCAGTTCAGCTTAGTAAATATAAATAAAAAATAATCCTGGGTACAGTACAGTTCAGTTCTTTCTTTCTTTCTTTCTGTCTCTGTCTGTTGTATCGATCGACCTTCCCAGTCAGTCAGTCGGTCGGTTGGTCAGGCTAATATATATATATATTTATATATGGCTGGCATTGGTTAAATATATAAAATAAACTCGATGGAATGTATATTATTCATTCATTCCATTCCATTTTAATAATAATATTCCATTCCATTCAAAAACGCCAACTCCTTGAACTGACCTTGACTGACTGACTGACTCGAATCGAAAGAAATAATTACCATTCTACAAACGAAAATTATTATTTTTCTTCAAGAAGTCGAATAACCATAATCTCTAATTCTACTAGAATATCGCATCCCACACCACCAACCACGTACACAACCCCACCGTCCCCCAAAACACCAGCTGCGCCGTGCTCCGCCGCTCCGTCGCCCGTTTCAGCTCCTTGTTGCCCCGGCTGACGTTCTCCGACGTGGTCGCGGCGTCGGTCACCAGCTGGCTGATGTACTCTTCCTGCGTGGCCAGGTGGCTGACGAGGGTTTGCTGGAGGGAGGAGATTTCGAGGAGGGATTTTTCGGCGTTTCTACAGACCATCATCGTCAATATCAATATCAATATCAATATCCAGACCGTAGGGATTGGGAGGGGAGATTTGTGCGGATATTCCTGGGGATAGGGCTACGTACTGCACCTTGCTTAGCGTATCCTCGTACTGTTTGAGCATCGCATCGTTCTCCTCTGCAAACAGCTGTAGCTGTTCTGGTGAGAGCTGCGACTCGATATCGGCGACTTCGCCCTCGCTCATTGTCAGGGCTGTGTCGCGGACGCCTGTCCATTCACCAGCGCCAGCAGCACCTTCAAAAGTTGTCGCTGTCGCTGTAACTGCCGTCGGCGACGTCCCACCCGCCTTGTACAGCACGCTCTTCTCCCGCTCTCTCACCCGCTCGATCCGCTTCTCCACCATCCCGCGCTGCACCTCCGCCGCCTCCTCGAGCGCCCGCCGCAGATACCAGAGAATGCTCTCGCGGACGGTGCGGATCGTGCGCGCCGCCTCCTCGTCACGCTCCTGCTCCGGCGTTTTCCTCGCGGACAAGGCGCCCCCTCCGCCCGCAGCCCACCGCCACAGCACGCTGTTGTTGGCATGTCCGTATTTCTTCCGCAGGAGCGTCTCCTCTGTTTCCTGCCGGAGGGATTCTGCGGATGAGAGGTTGCTGATCGACGACGAGAGGTCCCGCAGGAGTAACGCCGTGGACGAGTCGATCGAGTCTCGTTCGGCGTCGGTCAGGTGCTTGGTCTTGGTCTGTTGGGTTGAAGATGTAGATAGCGTACGACGGGAGGAGTACGCTGGTTTAGCTGTCGTAGATGACGACGACGACGATGATACCGCCGGCGCGGTAGCGATAGACAGGTACGAATGACGGATGGACTGTAGATATCGAAGGAGAGAGTTGATATGGGAGTTCTAGAAATATCACCAATCGAGTCAGTCAGTCGTTCGTCAAGCAATTCAATTAGCTAGTCCCAACGAATTGTGCAATCAGTAGATAGCAGGTCAAGCACTAACTATTCTGTACGCTTCCTTGAGGAACTCATTCACCGTCTCGGTGGAGGCAGCACGCGCATGACGCTCGGGAATTACTGCCGCCTCAGCGTGTCTCTCCCGAAGGAGCTGGTTGATGGAAGGCGTAAGATCGGTCATTGTCAGCCGGAAAACAAATTAAATAAATATAATCATTGGAGCTGATTGTCTGTATTGGGCTGGCCAGCTGTCAACGTTAGCTAGGTAGCTAGCTATTATCGTCTGGCGGCTGGCCATCCCGAGTCTGTTATTAGGTCACGTCACGGAGCATTATTGTTGCGCTGGTGGTCCGTCCAGCGCGCCATACGGGTATGCCCTAAGTATCTCTATACTGCATCTGGCAATGCTATCAGCTTCCAATCACATAGAATGAAAATAAAAGCCTATATATACGGAGTAATAGATACTAGGTCGGTAGGCATGACTAACGAAGCCCAGGCATTCTTTCTTTCCCTTCAAGTCTAGATGAGCGGGGAGAATCCATTATTAACTAAACTAATACAGTAACCATCGACTTGCTGTACACGTGAGGGTATGCACTCTATACTATAAAAGACAGAAAAATCAAAGCTAGATTATCTCTTGATTTACGCTGAGAAATAAAGTCACTGACAGTAGCTGTATGACCGAAAAATCCATGCATACGATACAAATCTGAGGTATCACAGCACAGATATCCAAGCAAGCCTGATTCAGGCAGTGTTAATTACAAGCAAAGAAAATAAAAAAGGGGGGATATCGACTCGTCAATCGTCAGCTTTTTGAAACAGAATCAGCAATCAAAAATCGAAAGTAATCGAGAAGATGAATAAACAAACTGGAATGGATTCCGGAAGAATTTCGAGAATCACAAGACGATAATCAATCAATCAATCAATTCTCGGCGTAAGGCTGCCGAGAGCTCAGTGGGGAAATAGATGAAGTCTATCTAGGCATAGAAGATCAATATATTATTGCTCCCTCTGGGGAAGAAAAAGAAGAACTGACTAGGAGCCGGCGTTGAGGTCGGCTCTAAATCTGCGTGGCCGGTTTGGCGGTCACGTGGTAACTGACAGCTGATTGGTCAGACCTGGCAGCTGCCTGAATGCCGTATGGGTCAGGCACCAACACACCCCCCTCAGCGCCAGGGCTGGCCAACAAATTCTACATACATGAAGTCCTTTCCAAAGGTTATTTTGACTTGACCAATCCCATTGTTCCGTTTATTCGTCGTTATGGTCGTCAATTCCATCATCCTTGACGTCCACTTTGTGTAGACCAATCAGATCCTTGAAAATTGTAAACTTCTC
>NW_013563152.1:0-34619 GCF_000968595.1 Rasamsonia emersonii CBS 393.64
GTTCTTCACGAGATCAATGCTCACCTGGACGATCTCCTGGCCGAGAGCAAGGAACTGGTTGCGATCAAACCCGAATCGTTGCAACAGTTCATCAACACCAAGCTCACGGCCAAATTGAACCGACAACTGGAGGAGCCCTTGATTGTCGCCAGCGGCTGTCTCCCGAGCTGGAGCGAGGATCTGGCTCGCGAGTTCCCATTCCTGTTCCCATTCGAGACACGACACTTGTTCCTCCAGTCGACGGCGTTTGGGTATGCCCGGTCGATGATGCGGTGGCAGAACTCGCAGTCGGACGATAGTCGCCGCGATCAGCGCCGAGATGATCGTCCGTTCTTGGGCCGCCTGCAACGACAGAAGGTCCGTATCTCCCGGTCACGCATCTTGGAATCCGCCATGAAGGTGATGGAGTTGTATGGATCGTCGCCCAGCATCCTCGAGGTCGAGTACTTTGAAGAAGTTGGGACCGGTCTGGGTCCGACGCTCGAGTTCTATTCGACTGTCTCCAAGGAGTTTTCTAAGAAGAAGCTCAAGATCTGGCGGGAGAACGAGTCGAACGAGGATGACGAATACGCCTTTGGCAAGCACGGTCTCTTCCCGGCGCCCATGAGCGACGAGCAGGCTGCCTCGGAGGCCGGCAAGAAGCAACTTCAACTGTTCAGGACTCTTGGCAAGTTCGTGGCGCGATCCATGCTGGATTCGAGAATCATCGACATCAACTTCAACCCCACCTTCTTCCGCGTTGGGACAACCTCTGTTCCCCCGACCCTGGGCACCGTGAGGACAGTCGATCAGAATCTGGCGAATTCTCTACTTTTATTGAAGCGATTCGCCAATGCGAAGAAACAGATCAGTGAGGACGTCTCGCTGTCGGCGGATGAAAAGGTGCGAGCGATCCAGAACATCCAAGTCGACGGCGTCAGCGTGGAAGACTTGGGACTGGACTTTACGCTGCCCGGGTATCCCTCGATTGAGCTGATTCCGAACGGGTCGAACGTTGCAGTGACGATTGACAATGTCGATGTCTATGTGGATCGCGTCATTGACATGACCTTGGGAAGCGGGGTGCGGCGGCAAATTGAAGCCTTCCGAGCCGGCTTCTCTCAGGTGTTCCCATACTCGGCGCTTCGAACGTTCACGCCGAATGAGCTGGTCATGCTGTTTGGCCGGGTTGAGGAGGACTGGTCGATTGAAAGTAAGTGGCTCGTCATTCGGTATGGTAGTTGGCGAGAGCTAACGTGTGTAGCGCTCATGGACTCGATCAAAGCGGACCATGGCTTCAACATGGACAGCAAGAGTGTGCGCAATCTGCTGCAGATCATGAGCGAGCTGAACCACCAGCAACGCCGCGACTTTTTGCAATTTGTCACGGGGAGCCCCAAGCTTCCGATCGGAGGTATGTCAGTCGGATGAGTAGTGATTGTTCTGTTGCTAACTCTCATGCAGGTTTCAAGAGTCTCACGCCCATGTTCACTGTGGTGTGCCGCCCCAGCGAACCTCCGTACAAGTCAGATGACTACCTGCCGAGTGTGATGACTTGCGTGAACTATCTCAAGCTGCCGGACTACAGCAGCTTGGAGGTGTTGCGTGAGCGGCTGATCATGGCGATCCAGGAGGGGCAGGGCGCATTCCACCTGTCATGAAGAACACGTCAGATCTAGATATTGCTATTTGTTGACGTCGATTATTCTACACGCAATCTTAGTGTTTGTCATAGTTTATCACATACCCAGAGAATGCAAGGTTGTAGGGAAGGCATTAATGGAGACGGTTTCTGATGGTTTCGGGTTTGGGTGGACGGAATTGTAAGTGTATCGGATCTAGATGGTAATCAGACTTGCAGACCCAGAATGTTATCCCAGCACTCGTACTACATGTATGTAGGAATTAATTGACTGATTAGAGAAGACAGAGGATTATTCGCTGCAGAGCTATTATTGTAAGGTATTATGAAAGTATCAATTCTAGTAGTCCTAAGTATGGACACAGTTGGGCAAAAAGATATACATATGTTTGCCCTGGCATTCTTTCCGTAACCAGACTCTATGAACCTGTCTATTTAGGAATTTAATTACATGCCTATGCACAGCAGAAATAATGCGCCTATAAAAAAAATATATTATGTACAGTACAATGAATGGTATCCTCTATCCAATCGATCAAATGGTCTATCTATCGTCATTATCTCATTCCTTATCTCGTGTGTCGTAATCGTTCACTATAATACGAGCTTACTCGATACTCAATCTCAATGAGACTGGTTTCTCACGACTTGTACAGTTTAGGCATGGACTGTTCAAACAGGTCAGTCAATAATCAATCAAGCAGGCAGTATTAGTTTATACACACCTCTGCAAACTTGGGCTCGACAAACAGCGCCTTAGCCTCGGCGACAAGCACCGGCGCAGAGGAATCATCGCCACTACCACTCTGCTGGTCCGTTGTCGTCTGAGGCAGCATCTCCAACGTGCCCTCCACCCAGGCCTTTCGCCCTTCGACCTCGACGGTGCGTGCCTGCAGCACATACAGCCTATCCGGATGCCCGGGACTACGGTAGTCGACGTTCAGATTCGCCGTGACAGCGATCCCCTTGGGCAGACACGGACAGGCGCAGCGCGCAAACACCTCGTCGAACAGGACGGCCAGCAACCCGCCGTGCACAAAGCCCGGGTGTCCGCACAGCTCGCGGCCCAGGTGCGCCATGGCCACGATGCGTCTGCTGTTCCGCGAGAACCACATGTACGGCGCGACGGTGACGCGGCCTGGTCCGGACAGCGCGCCGGCGACGAGGTGCGTGGGTCGCAGCAATGGCGGAATGGCGAGGTGCGGTCGCAGTTCGGTGAAGGATGGGTCTCGACGGAGGGATTGCGCGAGGGGGTGCCTGGAGATGAGTCGGTCGATTTCTGCGTCGGTGGTGTTGGTTGTTGATGTTGACGATGCTGTCGTCGAAGACGACGATGAAGACGGTGATGAAGATGAAGATGGCGAAGGATGGTGCTCAACTGCGGCTGCGGCCAGGCCTTGTCGCTGCTGCTGCTGGCCATAATAATATCGGAGGGATTGAGATGAAGGAATCGGAACGATGTCCGACAGAGCGAGATAATGTGGTCGTTGGCCTAGCCGAAGAAGCCGGGCACAGAGTCTGGGGAGGCCGAGCATATTATTTATTTAGCTATTTATTTATTGTTCAGGACTGTTTTTTTTTGGTCCTTCAGGGCTGTCCTGTCGTTGTCCGTGTGTATGTATGTAGTAAACTGGCCGGCGAGTGCTGTATGTATCTTTCTTTTTTGCGAGGACGGAGTACGGAGTACGTCTTTTTTGAAGAGTAAGTTAAAGTAGAAGCAAGAAAGAGGCCGAGACCAAGACAAAGATAAATAAAGTAATTAGGATAAAATAACAGACGAATGACAAGCAAGCAAGCAAGCCAGCCAGCAAACAAGCAAGAGAAAGAAAATTGGAAGGAGGATAGAGGGACAGACAGACAGACAGATTCGAGGAAAGATTAGCTTCGCAGCCTTAGCTAGCTTCGCTCAGCTCAGCTCAGCGTCTCTTAGTTTAGGTTAGGTCCACTCAGGTTCAGAAAAAAAAAGCAAGCTGATAAAGAAAAAAAAGACCCATCCATCAATCTAAATCGATAACCTGCACCTGAAAAAATCTCGCGAGTCCGTTCGTTCTTTCGTTCGCGACATAGCAAGTAAAGTCCTAAGTGAGGGGATCCACATCAAAGTGGAGTAAGTAAGAGTATTAAATTGTTTTTTTCTTTTTTTCCCTGTTACCCGTCCCGACTCCAGTGGACCTAGGCTAGGCAATTAGTTTCATTAGTTACCTAATATTTGTTCGGCTCGGAGATAGGATAGGAACCCTTCATTATGCCGTGTTGCTGCCGTTTCGGGCCTTTCGGCAAGGAAGTAAGAGACAGATATAAGAGTAAGTAACTAGTCACCGTCTGGACAGGATGGGATGGCAAGTGTCAGAATTCATTGATTGCCTATCTATCCATCATAATCCTCAAGAGAAATTACGGTATTCCTGATCGATGGGGCGATTGGATTGCGTGATAAGAGAATCCACTGTCCACTGTCCACACCGGCTCGTCGGACCGAATGGAATCCCGACGGGTGCATTCCGATTCGAATCGGCCCGATAATATTAATAAATACTCTGTAATAAATAGGCTTTATGCACACCGCTGATGGATGCCTTAAGGAATTAATATTGCACTGTGTACTCAAGAATCAATCCATGTTTAACACCAGAGGGTATGAAGATAGTACAGCATCAATAGTACAGCATAATATATGTACACAAACGAAAAGCATACAAAGAAAGAAGATCAGTAAATAGGCCGTCCTTCATCCCACTTCCGTGACTCCCTCCGAGCTCCTTTATCACCATCCTGCTCCTCCGAACCCATCTTCTCGCCAGGCGATAGCGAGAAACGAACACGGCCACTCTCCCGACGCACGCTATCCACGCTGCCAATCCCTCCGATCCATTCCCACACCCGGGAAACCTCTCCCCCGCGGCCCTCCCGGACGGCCGCCCGCACGTTGGCATTGCCTTCCACCACACTCCGCACCCGCTTCCAGAGCTCCTCGCGCCGACTGCCGCGAAGTTCGGTGCGCAAGACGTCATCCCGCAGCTGCCCGATCGGGATCCACGGCTCGGGAGCCTCTCCACGGGCATACAATGCCGCCTGCGTCGAGAGACGATCAAGGGTCGTGCTCACGAGCTCAGGGACGCGGGCAATGTCCGAGCGTCGCGCCTGAATCTGCCTCCGCACGTAGGCCAGTCCCGCCACGGCAATGACTAGAATTGAAAGAGGGAGTCGATATGCGAGGAGAGAAAGTCGGAGGTGGCGGCGGAGGGCGCAGCCGATCGGGAGTCGCGCGAGTGAGGTGGATGAGAGCGTGAGGACGGAGGAGGGTCTGTCAATGTGTGGTGGTCTCTGTTAGTGTCGAATACCCTTGTCAGAACCCAGTTATCATCGTGAGGAAACAACTTCAGACAGGACACTACATGCGCCAGAAGGAGAAGGGGGAAAAAAGATAAAAGAAAACGACTCAGAAAAAAAAAACCTACCCCTGCTGACTCGTCACTTCCTCTCGTGCAACAATCTCGCCGATTGCGCCTTTCCAGAGATCATCGAATTCGGCATCGCTCATCCCCTTCCGCTTCTTCTTCATCATCGTCTGCTTCAGTTCCGGTTCGCTGACCGCAGCCGACTTGACTTCCTGTCCGTCCCCGCATTCGTACCGGGCACGCCGCTCCCTCAATTCTTCCACCGCTCGGTCCGCCACCGCCTTGACGCGACGTGACTTTTCGCTGTCCGGTTCGCACGTCGGCACCAAAGGCACCAGTCCGCCCAGCGACAGCGGATGCGGCTTGAGGATGAAGTCGCGCTCGCACTGCACCTCGAATCCCGGATAGCAGAATGCGTGCGGCGGACAAGGCTCGCACTGCGGTTCTAATACATCAAACCATTCCGGTACATTCGTCTCCTCTAGCGACCAGTGAGTCTTTCCCACCCCACAGAAACCAATCTCAATCTTCTCCTTTCGCCACCAAGCGCCAAACCCGAGCAAAAGCGCCAGGATCACTATCCAGGGAGCCGCCCGGGATGCCGCACCCTGCTTGCGGGGTCGACGACGAGCAGTGACGGCACGGCGGTTTTCCGCTTCTTCCGTCTCCAAAGCCAACTGCTCCTCTGGCGTGAACTCTTCGCCAGCGACAACTTCCTCGTCCTCTGAGTCTTCCTCCACCTTTGGAGAAGGCGTCCTCAAGCGGGAGACTGGGGATTGGAATGCGGACTTTGTGGCAACAATGTCATCCTCTTCCTGTTTCACCTTCACTGGTACCTCCGACGTCCTCTTCCACCGCTCTTCCTTGGCCAGACCACTTTCCGCAGACACGCGAGGAGTGCTCCTCCGTTTCCGGTCCCCACTCACAGTCTGGGCGCGGGGCGTCTGGTCCCACGATGTGGGCGAGCTTCCGCTCTGGAATGGGTTGTCATCGGTGAACACACTGCCATCCCGACTCTCCGTCTTAATGCTCGGAGATGGTTCGACTGCTTCCGTCGAGTGCAAGGCCTCGCTTCTCCGTGTTCTCCGTGTTGTGGATCTTGTCTGAGGAGTAGCATCTGCCATCGATGGTGTAGCGACAGTGTCCTCCCCGGTCTCTGTATCCGACACACGGGTATTTCTGCTGGGCCGACCAGGGCGTCTGCGTGTAGAATTTGGCGTAGGAGGCATCGTGTTCTCGTCAGTGTCTGCTGTAGAAGCCCGTGTACTCGGTCTGGAGCGGCCTCGTCTCACGGTTGATGTCGTGGACGGAGTTGGTGGCGGCGGCATGGATTCCCTATCCGGCTCATCGGCGTCATCATCGTCGTTCGTAGCGGACGTGGACTGGCTGCTCATATCAGTAATGCCTGCACTGGTCCGACGAACACGCTCGCGTTCTCGCAGCAACTTTTTAGCCTTGGGCAAGATTTCCTCCTCAAGGATGCGGATGAGCTGGGCCTTCTTGGCCGAGGCTGGGTAGGAGACATCGTGGCTGACGAGAATGGCACGAAGCCGGGGGACAGTGAGACTGTTGAGGTCGAAGTCGGGAGAGAGGTAATCCAGGTCATCCAAGCCGTTGATGGAAGCCATGGTGTGATACAGGCACTGTGCAGCTGCACGACAAGCGTGTCCTATCCAGGAGACAACTACTTGTCTTCAAGTTGGCAGAACGCACAGCACGGTCAGAGGGAAGTTGTCACCTGGTCTTTAGCATGCGATATGCAGCTGTTGAGTAAGACACTGACGCAAAGGTGTCAGTGACCACTGACCACACAGTACCCTTTTCTCCCCTTTCAATGATAAGTCAGGTGTGATAACAATTTGATCACTGTGCAGCAAGTCGCTTGTGCTGAAAAGGAAACATTGAATGGTAAGCGGTATCCAGGGCAACAGGTGGACTAACAGGCAGCGCAGTGGGACCACACCACGACTGAAATCTGACTACCTATAAACAGCCTCTCACGACTCTTGGAAAGATTAGGAGACAAACTAGTGCAGAATGATCAATAGATTTGGGACTCCTCGATGAATTGGAAGAGAGAGATGGACAGACGCAAGAGGAGATGAACAAAGAAGAGAGTGAACCAGGCGTAGGGGCGTGTGGACTCCGACGTCAGTAAACAGCGGGCCAGTTGTCACATGATTCACATGATCCGTTTACTAGCCACAGTACCAGCACAGCCACACCAGCCACAACTATTCAATTACGCCTTCGTCTCAAGAGAGATCACTGAGCCTCGTTTCAGAAAAGCCGTCGAATATATAGAAAATATGTAAATTATTAAATATAGCTACAAAAAAAAAGACCACATCATAATAGATACAGATCACGGTGGCCCTCCCTGACCATGGGCCCTAGTACAGACACAGACATATGCTTCCCGCGCCAAACCGATCCCAAAAAGGCGTCAGCGATGCGTAGAAAAGAAAAAAAACTAATTACAATCAACACGCCCTAGTCATGCCATGTAAAAAGCCGTGGTCCTCATAACTGCAAAGCCCTCGAGTGAGAAACCCGCAAAAACAAAAAGTAAAAAAAAAAAAACAAAGGACAAAGAAGAAACAATAACAAAACTTTATACAACTACCACTCCTGCCCAAGGATGCCATTGCCATCCAACAGCTGGAATACTGTGGTCTTTTGCTTTGGGTCCATCAGGAACCAGCCAGTGATGGAAAGAAACCCAGAAACAAAAAAGAAAAAAGAAACAGGTGAAAGGGAACGAAAGACGCGGCCCCAATTCGAATCTTCACACTTGGAGCTGCCCGTTACAGCCCCCTAGCGCTCGGGAGAGGCGGATGGAGTCAAGTGCCCAACATGAGACGAGGACGATGAATTGACCCCGCTCCGTCCACTCTCTGGCGTTGGCGCCATTATGTTCACGGCGATCTGCGAGGCAGGATCAGGAAGGCCAGCCTCACCACCGCCGAGTTGTTCCTTGAGCGCCTTGAACTCTGCCAGCTGGGTCTGGAGTTGTGACAGGATCTCGCTCATAGGGACTGCGTGATCCTTCAACGTATCGCCTGGCTTGAAGGGACGCATCATGTGGCGCACCGCAAGAGTGTTGACACATGCCTGTGAGGTAGACTGTCAGCAAATCTTGCTCAAACGGACATAAAAGATCACACAGAACATACCTCAATGCGTGTGACTTGCTGATCGATCAGGCCAAGAACAGCAGAATCGGTCAGCTCTCCACCACTCCTTTTGAGCGCATTGAACAGAGCATTGTTCGGCTTGTTGAGATGGGCCTGACCGGGGTTTTCCAGAGAGCTGCACAGGCTCTCCAGCCGGAGCGTGATTTCCCACAGACGCCAGATCAGGTCAGTGTCGATCTCAAGCTGCGAGTGTCTCAATACAGTGGTTGGAGCCGGGGCGTCTGCAGGGTGGACCTCCTCGAGCGCCGCGATCCGGCCAGACAGGGAATGAGGATAGACGAGATAGACGGGCTCAGGGTTTTCGAGACCTTTCAGTTTCCGCTCTCCCTGGTCTTTGATCACAAAACCCTGGCTGTTGAGTTGCTGGAGTTCGCGACGGACGTTGGACCAGGTATCTGAATTATAGTCACTGTTGGCGGACCCAGCCGATGGAGTGCGCTCACTGTCGGCGTACACTTCCAGGGTCCGCTGCAACTCGCTCATAAAGTCGGACGACACAAAGATTTGCCCGCCGTCAGCAACAGCCGAAATACGCGACGCACGGTTCACCATCGGACCGAAGTAATCCATGCGATTCGTGACCGGGTCCTTCTCACACACCGGTTCTCCCCAGTGGATGCCCATCCGAACCGACAAGCCCCGGAAGATCAAGTTCTCGTCCTGATCGTACCACTCCTTACACTGGGGCTGCTCGAGGATCTCAGTGGGCCATTCGGCCTCCAGCAGCGCCAGCTGACAGTTGAAACACCAAAGCAGAGCGGCCGTGGTGGTGGAGAATGCCACCATGAACGCGTCCCCTTCCGTTTTCACTTCGTAGCCACCAACGATACCAATCTGTCGACGTAAGATATCGTTGTGGATCTGAATGGCGGACCGCATTGCATCGGGACACCTCTCCCACAGCGCCGTTGACTTCTTGATATCGGTGAAGATGATAGCGAGCTCCCCAATGGGAGCGTCGACATAATCGAAACGGGCAAGCCGGGAATCCCCAGGTGCGTCCCGGGGTTTCCTGGTGCGTTTGACACTGGGCACAATGGCTTCCTCTGGGAAAGAAGACGGCCCCATTGAAAGACTCGGACCTCGGAACTTGAACCGTTCACGCTTCTTCAAATCGCTAACGCCAAGGATCATCACCATGAGTTTGTTAGTTGCACCGAATGCGATGGCCAGATCGCGAATCTTCTGGGCTGCGATCATCAGATCTCCCCGTTCGCTCCGCGCAACGTCGACAACCACGTCCGGAGTGACGTATTCCCAAACCTCTCGGGACGCCATGATGATCATCTCGTCCTGCTCTGTCAGGGTGAAATGCGCCGTATGCGGTGCAGCGATCACGGCTGGCATCAATTGGAAATATCCGAAAGCCCGCGAAACAGGCAGCACATCATTCAGCTTCCCGCTTCGGGAGACGAACCCGCCGGCTGCTCGAACTCGGGCCCGTTCATGGGACTCGGCAGGATCATGAACGCAGGTCAGGTGCTTTCGTGATCCATCTGACTTGACCAGGACCGCCTGAGCGTCGCCAACGTTGGCCACATACAAGTCCATGTTTCTCAAATAGAGTACCGTGGCGACACCTCCGGAGTGGATGTCGTCTTGATTCAACAATTTCGCGGCGCTCGAGCCTCGAGAGTATTGACGAACATCCTTGTCATCGATGGATTTGTACGCGGCCGCCGCCATGTCCTTGTTGAGGCTGAGGAAAGTTCGCCGCAGGGCATCAAGAGGCGTCTCTTCCGTCTGTAATCGCTTCAATTCCTCGACAAAAGTAGACGTGAAGTTCTCGTGGAGGAATTTGGCTATTTTCGAACCTCCGGTCGACTGGGACTGGCCATCAAAGAGACCCACGAGGGTATCCATGTTGTCCGGCCGCAACCGTGGCACCATCATGTCAATGATGGAAAGGTGTTCATTTTTGCCCAGGTAGTCTGCCATCCCGTACGCTAACGAACCGGCGAGCGAGGCCGACGTTCTCACACGCCGGTCTTCTGTTTCTTCCGGTATCGTCTTTATGGTGAGTGTGACATCCATCAACCCCAGGACCCTAAGATGTGTAAGGGAATTGAAACCAGTTAGATCGGTTCCATTGACTGCGGCAGGTCCCAAGGTAGCTATATTGGGCTTGATTTCCAATCGCTTGTTGCCGGAAAAGTTTAGATATCTCAGATTGCGATTCCAGTTCCAGTTCCAATCATAGGGCCAGTTGGAAACATTGTATTTCAACGAATTGCTCCCGACATCCAAGACAGCAAGCTTGCTGACCTTGCAGAGTTCGGCCGGGAGAACCTGGAACCGATTCGCGTTGATATGGAGGGTTCGCAGACTGCTGGTCTCCTCCAGGTCGTCTGACGGCAGCGCAGTGAGCTCATTGCCCGAGAGATAGAGCTCTGTTAGATGTTGCCAGCGCTTCAGCAATCCCTGCGGGAGCTCGGTCAGTTCATTGTAGGACAGGTTGAGCACACGCAACTCCGGCAGATGAACCAATTCACGGAATATGTCGTCCTCCAAACGATTATCGGCCAGGTACAAGTTCCTTAATGAACCCGAGAACGTTGTCGCCAGCCTTTGAGAGAAGTTCGAGTCTTTCCTGGACGAGCTCGATGCCTCGGTATAAGCGCGCGACGCGGTGGACGCCTTTCGTCCTCCAGGGACGGGATTGGAGACCACTGAATTATTCCGGCCCGCGCCGCCACTCCCGACGCTGAGAAGTCCAGTGGACGCCTGGCTAATCCGTCGTGCATTCGCGTCCTCCAGAGAGCCAAGATTCTCAAAGCTGGGAGGGCTGGAAATGCCTGGCGTCGACGACGGCGTCAGGTTCTGCTGCGGTTGCTCACCAGGTGGTACTGGTGGCTGACCCGTGTATTTAGGGAAGCTTTCGAGAACGTTCGAGGACACATTAAGGGTCTCTAATTTCAGACAGTACCAAATCTCCGAGGGCAACTTGCTCAGATTGCATTCTCGGAGATTCAGATACTTCAGCTCCGACAGACATCCGATCGTTGGAGGCAGCGAGGACAGGGGATTCTTGATCATGCTGAAATACTCCAACTTCCGCAGCTTGCCAATGTGCGGTGAGAGGGAGACAAAATGGTTCTTGTCCAAAATAAGTTTGTTCAAATTCGGAAGGTAGTCGAAGACAGCATCTTTGAATTGGACCAGTTTGGCAGATGCGATGTTGAGAGAGGTCAAGGTGACGATCGGACCATCCAGCTCAAACTGGGTGATGGGACAGTGATCCAGGACCAAGGTCCGCAGCTTCGGGAAGGAACCTTTGAACTTGGTCACCTGGTTGTGTCCCAAATGTAATTGTTCCAGACGGGGAAGATGCATCACGCTGTCGACGTTGGTGATGGAATTGAACCGCGCATCGATCTCTTTGATGCTCACCAGGTCCTTGAACGATGGGTCCAGCGGTCCGGTGAGCATGTTGTTGGTCACCCACAGCCGCTCCAACGTCTTGAGCCGACCGATATTGGGGAGTTCGCGAATGCTGTTAAAACTGATGTCGAGATCGACCAGGCTGGGAAGATTGCAGAGGAACTCGGGGAAGACCTGGAAACAGTTGGACGACAGGTTCAGGCTCCGCAGGGACATAAAGTTGCCAAAATAGGGGGGCAACGAAGAGAGCTTGTTGTTTGCCATCTTGATGCTGACCAGTCCCTGCAGTTGATCGAGATTGGAATGAGTCAACTGTTCCAGCCGGTTGTTGGAGACATCGAGGTAGGTCAGTCGCGTCGCCAGACTGATGCTGGGCGGCAGCCGCCACGCCTCATTGCTCATGAACTTGATTTCACGCAAGTTGATACAACTCTGGATGAAGTCCGACGGCACGTCCAGCGCGAGGTTGCGGGATAGATTCAAGGAAATGATCTCGGACGCCCTTTTGTACAGAGTGATCGGGATGGTGACCAAGCTACGGCCCTGAAGATCGACATGACTGAATTTCTGGCTCTTGTTGAAGCCCGGATCATTCTCCAGACTGGCATAACCGCTGAGTTTGGTCGGGAGGAAGATAAACCGACAAAGATAGCTGTGATCCTCCCGTCCGATATCTTCGATCCTGTCCGTGGGCTGATAGCCCACCTGCTCCAGCAGCCGCTTCTGGATCAAAATCGGCCGCTCCCCGTGTTCCAGCTGTCGCGACAGGTCGTTCTTCCGCAGGACAATCTCGTAGTTGCCCAGATCATCTTGCAAGAAAGACTTCCGACCGAGCAAGAGAAGGATGTCTGCAACGGTTGCATTGAGGGGTGCTGAGAGTGTGGCGAAGGTGGAATCAATGCGGAAGACCCGGATGAAATACATCAGCCCGTCATCTTGCATGGAGGAATCGATCTCGTCGTCAAATTGCGGCAGAGAGCGAACGATATCGTCCCCGTGCTTCCTCACCTGCCAGCTTTCGGGAGCGTCCCAGTGCCCGACAGGCATACCTTTCTTGGTGACGTCTTCGGGGGGAACGCCGCCGTCAAAGATTCCACCACCCTGATCAGTGGGCGACAGGGGTCGAGGTTCGCTGATGATCCCTTCCATGTGGTCGAGGTTGGTATCGAAAGTCCAGAGACTTTCATGTTCGGACGTATTTTTGGGATCTTTGGACGAAAAGCCCTCGTGGCGACGGCCACGTAACTTGGACGGATTGAGACTGATTCCCCTTCCAGATTCCTTCTTCCGCTCGAATTCCGAGCTGTCCCCTCGCTGACCAAGTCCACTGCTGTCAAGGCTGCCTTGGCGGCGCCGCCGGGCAGGAGAAAGGTCCCGCTTTGCGATTCTGCTCGTACCTTTGAGCGGATCCTGCAGGGACTTGCTCGATCCCGGCAGACTTTTCAGAGAACTGGGAGGCTTGGGGATGCGGATTTTATCGAAGAGGGAACGCTTGTTGGGAGGCACTCCGGGAGAATCTTGACCCGAACTGTCTCGATGTTGAAGGAAGGCGCTCTGAGAGCTTGGGGTTGGACTGGCCGAACGTGCACCAGCGAGCGTACTGCTGGAACTCATGGCCGTCGCCGTGAGCAGGCCTCCGGCGTCATGGAGGCGGAGATTCGGATCGGTATCGTCCCTGCCGCTGGAAGAACGGGGTGGATGGAGAGAGGAATCACCAGAGCCCGATGACGGGGGCTTCCCATCCCTGCTTCGGGAATGACGATGCGGCGGAAACGGGAGTTTGTGCGACTCTTTCTGCGAGGACGACGAGGCCCCATTACTGGTATGGAGGAATCGATGACTGTCGGGCTCAGTTGGTTCTGGTCGCACGGGAGCCTCCCCATATTGCCGAATATCCTAGAGTAGCGACGAGAATGATCAGCAAGCAGTCCCATATCGGGGAGGAAAGGAAAGCGCGGTCATCAGGCCAGCTTCCGGAGCGAGGGACTTACATCTGAACTCTGGTACATCCACGGGGCCACTTCGCTGGACGGGAGCGGGGTTCGCGGTCGAGAAGGCTTCGGGGACGAGGTGCCATCACCTGGTTTCTCCGGCGCACTTCGTGCACCAACCGAGTTGTTTCTGTCACGGAAAGCAGAGCGCTCTCGGGATCCTAGAAGATGTGGCAGGCTGCTATCCGAACTCTGGCGCGAATTCGACCCTCCGTGGGCATCTTCGCCGAAGAATTCTTGCAGGCGCTTGCGAAATTTGGCATGCTGGCTGGACTTGGAACCGATACTGCTCACCGTCGTGGCACTGGCTTCCGACGGCCGGCGGTGGTCACGAAGATGACCAAAGTCCGGGGTGTCCGTAGCTGTGGTCTCAGAGCGAAAAGCAGGAGATTTGGGCGAGTTTTCCTGCTCGGAGGAGTCGTTGAGGAAAGAAGCGCCCGATGGACCGGTAGCACTAGTCGGGGAAGAGGAAGGGGGCCACGTGGGGTCGAGAGGTTCATGGGCGATGGGATTCAGAGTGAGATAACTAACGGGGGGCGGCGCAGATTGTTGTGTATTCAGGGAAAAGTAATCGTCGGCTCCTAGCACAGCCAGGGCCTTTCGATAGTTTCCCAAACCGGGGAGTTTGCGCTGGTCGGTGGGCGAGAGTTGGGGGGAGTCGGGGAACATGGAGGTATAGAGGTCATCTTGAGACTGTTCGCTGTCCGATTCCGACCTGCTGCAGGTTAATATCGATGCACTGACAGAAAGCATGGACAGAGAGAGAAACGTGGCTGGTTAGCGGGTGTAATGAATGAATGAATGAATGAATGAATGAATGTGATGGACCCCGCAACTCCGGTGTTGAATTCCCTTCAACAGGTCTCTCGCGCGATGAAGTTGTGAGCTGATGCTGGGCATTTTCGTCCGATGTTCCAGCTCACAAGTGACATGGACAGGGAAGCAAGACGGGGTCGAACGCCACTCGACAAGACGCAATCCTTACCTCGTTTCATTGGAATTCTGGGAGACTCCGTGGCCGTTGACAGCTCCATGGCGCACAACTCGCTCGTAGTGCTCCTCTTTGACGGTCGACTGCGAATGCCAGCTGCCGGTTGAGCTCTCTGAGCCGTGTCTTCCGCCCAGGGGTACGTGGTCGCCATCCCGCCTCGCCATGACGGACAGCGTCGGTGATCACCCACGACCGTGGACAGGCCAGGTCAAGCGGAGGGTGACGCTCACAGCAAGAGTGAAGGTCGACAAGACGTCCGGATCATTCGCAACTGGCGGACAGACGGGGGCGGGGGTAATCAGAGGGACGCGATCGGACGGCGAGCGGCGGCGGCAAGTCGGCCTAATTGGTAAGGTCGAAAGTAAGACTATGGAAGGATCTGCGGCGCGCTGAGGCGGAGGTGAGAAGGCGGTAAAGGGCGGGAGATGTTGTCAGTGATGGAGAGGACGATGCTTCGTGGTCGCTGAAGGGTATCAACAGTTCTGGGGGACGAGGGGATGGATGGCGAGGAACAGACTGGTCGCGGTGCAGGGTCGTGCGGCGCAGTAGTGCGACACCATCTTCACATGGTTGTCGGGGGCGGAGGAAGGCTGGCAACAAGGCCAGAGGAAAGACCAGCGACGATGGAGGAGCTCGCAGTCGGCGGGAGGATGGCGATGGACGACCGGGGGATGCCTCGAGGCAGGAGGCGTAGGTCGGGGAGGCAGAGGGCGAGGAGAGGGAGCGGCCTGAGGCTAGCCAGTTTGGCTGGTTTGTCTGCTGGCGGTCCGGCGGCTTGTCGGGCGCCGTTTCCGGGCGGGGGCAGAGACTCAGCACGCCCAGGAATAATGAATATAATCAGAATACAGAGCAAATTCGCGTGCTGTAAGTAGAATATAAGTAGAATAATAATTCTACACAATACCAGGCAAATATCCTATGAGCATGCAATGCCACGAGCTACAGGCAGTCGCCACACGGATTCAGGGCATCCCAGGCGAGCGTGTGTCGATCAAGACCCAGCAATGCATGTCCCAGCTTCTCGGCACCCCTGGCCAGCTCCTCGTGGCAAATCAGTGGCAGATGGGATGGAAAATATCCCGACGTGATGCTGCAGCCAATATTATTATTACTCGGAGAAACTACCCGCCGAGATCTTTCTGGGAGGCTGAGACAAGCGACCGCCATCGCCATCCACCGTTCAAAGAACCACGGTCCACCTGGAGGAGACATGTCTTCTCCATAATTCAAATCTGACCTGCAGGTCACTGCTCACGAGTCTGTCGATCATTAGAGCACCCCGTAGAACTGCCCACAATCCTGGAGCTATTGCGGAAGCTGACCCCGCAATGGATCGACTCGTCCACAACAACAGCTGTCAACTCCAACCCCAGGCCCTCGACGCTTGAATCTTTTGCCTAAATTCTCAACAATCATCAACTGCCAATAACAAGTATCAGGCATTGTAGCTTGCACAAGCTTAAGCGATTAGCAGGCACGTCAACAGCGGAGAACTGGAGTGGCTTGCTTAAGCTGCAACCACCTACCTGGTTAGGTAGGTGCCACCCAGTCCCGAAAGGGAAGGAGGTATCCACATCGCACCTGCTGGATTAGGGAGGTACCATCCACCAATCACGGCATTCAAAATCTACTCCATACCTAGGTGCTACAAGATGAAATCTGTGGTTATCTTGAAAAAGACCCCAACTTGGCTGACTGCTAGACTGCTAGACTGTCTTAGTCTCTGTTTGCTACATTCAGGATAGTTATATTTTAAACCATGGCATCAGCCATACACATGTCGCTCCATCCCTCCCATCTCGGAAATATCTATACCTCCGCCATTTCATACCCGTCGTCACCATCGTCATCCTTGTCTCCACCCATCCAATTTTGTATGTATCACCCCAATAACAGCTATATACATGCGATTCGTAATCTGTGCGGACGCAACATGAGTTCTGACAATGGTCATCATCACATCAACATATCAACATCACCATCATTCCAAGCGCCGGGGCTCACTCTCCAAGAATGAGGCGCAGGATGTGCGCGCACATTGAGCAGGAGCTTGCGAGCTGTCAAGGGACCGAAGTTGAAAAATGACAAGAAAATAATAAAGAAAAATGGATAAACAAAACACATCAAGGTCAAGATTGCCTCGACTTCACGTTCAGTGCGGCGTTTTTTTGGATATGAGTCGCTTGTAACGTTTGAGGTGTAGAGACAGATTTGCACAGGAGTATCGACATAAAAATAAAGAAATGTAATAATAAGACGAGTTCTGAACTCAACCCAGTCCAATAGAGCAGACATTTTTTTTCTTTCTGACGCAGGTCCCATCACTGAGAAAACATATTGGTACCAATCATTATTCTCCATCCCGCCATTTTTTTTTGTAGTCTTCCGTGTTTTAGTTTATTTTTTCCCCATTTTCCATCCTGACGAGCTACTTCGACGATGACAAGACAAGCGGTCTTGATTCTTGAAAAGTTCTTAAAAACTGTTTCTTTTTTATTTCCTCGTCTCCAGACCCATCATATAGGCGTCTGCGAAGTTTTGCCTTTGCTTTTCCTTTTTGTTTTTTCTTTTTGCGTGCTTGACCTTTTCGTCCATGTAGCAATTGAACAACCAAAAAAATGCCCAGCCCAGGCCGTACAGGGGATGATCCTTGGAGAATTCTCAAACACCTCGATCAACCTGATGCGCTTCGGGTCTCGAAACTCCGCTCCCAGATCTCGTTCATGGTCTGGAGGGTGCAAAGGTAGCCCCATATCAGATGACGCCATGTTAGAGGCCAAATTTATTAGCCGGAATCATGCGCCGGGTATCAAGGAATCTGGTCCGCAATGGTAATAATAAATTATTGAATGACTTTTCCATCGTTCAGTCCATCCCTGCGTGGTGTCGATGTTTTTGGCTTTTTTCGACCCTTATTTTTTTTTTTCTTTTGGGAGGGACAGCGTGTTGTATCGAAGAATGATACTCGTTGATGTCTCCATGTCTCCGTCTTTGCGTTCCTTTTTTTTTCTTTCGTTTTTTTTTTTGTGAAGGAGAAGTGTGTAGAATACATCATGAAGTCGTACACGCTGGTCTTCTCATGGCTTTCTTGGGTGCTTTTTACCCTTATTTTTTTCCACCGTGTTGTACCCAAGAGTGATACTCGGTAATGTCTCATGTCTCCGCCATTCTTTTCTTTGTTTCTTTTCTTTTGTGTTTGGTTTTTTTTTTTCCTGTGGAAGAGACTGTGTATATCATACCATAAAGTCGTACAAACTGTGTCTTGACATGCTTCTGTCCTTGTCTTCCTTTATTCCTTTTCATTTGCACTTTTTTCTTTTGATGTTGTCGTTGCTGTTGATTAAAACAAGACGTATTGTATTTCTTAGTCTTCAAGGGATTGAACTCTCTGTCGTCGCTGGTCGTATGGCGGTGCGTAGTTTTTTTTTTCCTTGCAGGACCACAGCCTGGCGTGATGCTCGACGACAAGAGGGGATTTTCTTTTATTCGATTCTCCCTGCTGATATCTCCCCATGAGAGAAGTCACTGACCACAGCTCACGGGTGCCCCGGCGGCAGATATTAGAAGTCGGAGATGGCAAATAAGCTCCAAGAGCGTTGGTGCCGGGCGCGTGCAGGTGTCTGAGGCTTATGTCAGTGTAGCAGTTAGGAGGAAGTCATGACCGTAAGTAAGCGATGAGTCGATCTGGAGTAGCTTGCGAAGAGTGTTGCTTTTGCCTTTTGCAAGCGTACCTGCATATGCCGATTCTCCAGAGTCCCTGCTTTGCCCCAATGACCAGAGCGATCATGGGAGTCGTAGAGAACTTCACAGACCTTCATAGATTCCTTCATGGGTTGTCTGAGGATAAGAAACGGACAAGAGGTTTGTAATCAGTGTGAAAGACACCTGGACTCTGAGGATTTTGCAAGAGATGGTCATACTTTTTTTTTTTTGGCGAATTTGACAATCTCGAGGAGTCCACGTTTGTAAGTAGGATACTTGCATTCAGTAGAGGACAGGGAGAACAAATCGTAAAGGATTGGGAGCTTAACACCGTCTCGTATCCGAGTAATCCATAGACAAGCCCCATATTTCGACGCATCACTGTAGAAGTGACAAGGGATATCCCAGAAGATTCCGTGCATGGACGTAGTGGTTGCATATTTGATTCGAAGAATGTCGAATGCACCTTCGCCACCCACATCCCGTTCATAAAAGAAGTCGCTAACGTAAAATATGGTCCTGAGTTGACACATTGAGTACTGCAGAGCAAAACCGTGGTCGGACAACCCTAATATACTCCATGGTCGAGCAAGTTCGAGCAGGGGGACCATCCACACTAACTTCTGTGGGGGAGATCTTGTACTAGGAGGACAATATCGATATCGCCTTACGCTGAGATGTCTCTTGGTCCTTGTCCGTCCCTTATCCGTTATTGAAGAGCTCAGTTGGCATCTGGGAACGTTCAACCGGGTAGTCGTCTATATTTTTTGGGGATCGCGAAATTTCCTTTTTCTCATATCGTAGCATTGATCGTACTCTGGTCCGTATCGTTCCACCGAATGTATGTACATGCGTACATATTGTTTCTCCGATGGATTGACCGTCTAGAATACGTGGGATCCCAGATGCACCGGACCACATCGGACCCATGAACCTGGCTGTGCTTTGACAAGGATTGAGGAAGGCGATCGATATAAATAACAGGTGCATCCACTGGTCGTCCAAGAGACCTAATTGGTATGGCAATTGACAAGTTTGCGGATCATCATAGAGAGTCCTGCATGCTTGTCCTTGTGTCTTTGTGATATGATTGTCAAGTCGGTAAGGGACGGGGTCACATCAGGCTTTCTTGGTGACCATCACTAATCCCCTTTGCTTGTGAGAGCTAAGTTCCCGCTTTAGAACTCCTTAGTAGTTGGGTTTTACTCGATCACATTCAGGCAGCTCTCCGTGCTCCATCTGCGTAATGCCTCGTCGGTGTTTGGATGGCTGTGAATCCGAGGTCTGTTCTGTCGATGGTTAGGCTGACTGTATCATGCATTTTGCAGTAGTTGTTGTCAGACCTGCACGGGCTACTGCAAGCCATGTTGATCATTTGCCGGAGAAGTTGGTCATGAGTGTTTGGGATTTGTCTTGGCACAGACAGGCCCTGGTTGTGGGTGGAAGCGTAGGACCAATACGCTGATCCAGTTCATTGAGTAGTTTCTTGCGACGTTCGTCGCTGAATTCCCCTTCGGGGCCATCAGATGACGCCATTTCTGGGATAGCTAGAAGATGGACAGGAGAGAGAAAGATAGAGGACAGTTCCAGCCCCAGGAGGAATGGACAGGGCTTGCTATATATCAGTTAGCGAGAAAGACAACAAATCAAAGCACAAGGCAGGTTGAACAGTACGTACTCGAGTGCCATAAATTGGATTATCGGCGCATTTCTGTTGTAAAACTAAAGTATATGTAGTCGTAGACAACTCCGGCAACGTGCGTGTTGTTCCTCCGTTTTCTCAAAGGCTGTGATTTCTGCAGTCAGATAACGCACTCACATTCAATGAGAGTTGTTGATAGCAGGCTACATGCGCAACAGTAGGTGTATATGCCGACTGGGGTTCCAAAAGTTGGGAAACGCGCAGAGTTTTGTCTCTCTGTATTGTCCGATGGTGCAATAATAGATTGTCTGCCTCCTCGGACATATGGCTCCAGGGGTTTCCATTGCAAGTATCATGACGGGTGCAATGATGAAAAGATGGTGCAATGAACCCCTAATGTCCGTGACAAGCGAAGGACAGGTGATGTGAAGAATTAAAAATTGGCGTTGCTGTCAGGAGGAGAATGGATTGGAAGACTGGTGGTATAGTTTTTGATCATCTGGGCTTCGTCTGCGATCAAAAGAGTGTATGTATTCTCGTGTTTGTCATCCAGTATGTTTCTGTGGTTCGCCATCTCTTACGAACGATGCAAGATGGATTGACTCAGCTGAAGCAATCGCTCTGGGCGTGGATGGGAGTGGACATGTCCTCTATTCGGTATTCTGATTCTGTCAAGCACCGCGCCCGAGCGATTTGCTCAATTGCTGTAGGCGGGAGCGTAGCTGTTGTTGTTTACCAGGCCAGCTCGTAGTGGATGGTTCTCAGATGTAAACGAAAGTATCTCAATCATCGCGATCAAGAATCGGCTTAGTACCAGTCGATAAAATTGTCATCAAAACAAGGTTTGAAGCTGTTGAGATGGTTGTAGAAGACACTGTGCTGTTTATAAACATGGGCGACTAAAAAGGTTGTGAAAGTAGTCACACAGATGATTCATCACAGTGGATACGGTGGCAACATGCTTCTGCAGAATGGAATCCAATCCAGCTTGGTGATGCAGTGCTCTCACACCCTCTTTCCAGTTTCACGTGGCTTGGTGAAAAGCCTGTATGTAGTACGATGGAGATCTTCAAAGAGATGACCGATTGTCTCCTGAACAGGCTCAGGCTCAGGGGCAGGGGTGGCCTCCTGGGGCCTGTTGCCCGTCCTGCAACTTTGTCAACCACAGATATTTCCCATGATATAACCATGTGAAACTCACAAGTGGTTAGCCACAATGATGCCCACTGGGGACCAAACAGCGAGAAACAAAAGACTGCAAAGCACACACAAAAACACGTAGGCCACGTCGCACCCGCCGCGGCGGCAGGCACCCCGACAACGCATTGATGGCTTCGGATGGTGATGTGAATGTGTTAGGCATGTCGCGGTGCTGGTGCTGGAAGGGGAAAAGAAGCCTCTGGAGGCCCTCTCAGTTACTTATTCTTGGTGATATCAAAACGCTCCTCACTGCAGCGAAGTAGGAGTGGGTTTTTCGATATTCGTTCAGAGAGGATGCTCAGTGTCGAACAACGGACAGCGACTTCGCGTCTGGGCTGGAGGTCTCCCGATTATTTTCCTTGTTGTTTTCTTAGTCCTGCTATCTCCGATAACGTCCATGTTTACGTAGATGAGGTAGACATTGCATCGGGAACAAGGGAGAAAAAAAAAGGCGCGCGAGACATCTTGAAACGCGATATTCGGATTTGTGCTAACGCACTTTCGAGAGCCTGCGAAGCGGTATCCAACTTAGTGATCTCTTCTTTCATTTTCCACCCTGTCATACTTTCTGCGTCTCACTCCTTCCCACACATGACATTGGCGGCAAATGGACGAGATTGAGGTAAGAGATTTTGCATTCAAATCCCATACTCCGGGGAAGAATACAGCGGAGTTGATGCAAGCGCAGTATTCGGAGTCGATGAGTCAAGTTGAGCTGGGATGAACAATTCAAGACTTGGTTGTAGTTCACCAATGATGACGGGAGCGTCGTGAGGGGATGTCCATGATACGAAGCCGTGGTGTTGACTAGGGTCACTAAATGCCCTGAGCCTAGCGGGTTCGGCTTCGAGACAGGTAGGAACTGGTGTTGGTGAGGGAGCTTATCTCGCTCAGGGTAGGACCTCGTAAAGAGCTGTTTGAAGTCTGGTGTCGATGTTGGGTTGATTCTTTTGCGAAAATTTGGCGGGGGATTTGACGGCATGTTTGCAGACTGCTTTTCGAGCATAGTGGGTGATAATATTGCATGTTGTTCTTCAATAATTTCGGTGTGGGATGGGGTGGAATTGGCCTCGGCCCTGGAGCTTCTCCCGAAGCTGGGTGAAAGTTGATCCCAGCTGGTAACTTGATGAGAGAGATGTTGCGAAATGACACGCCAGTGAGCTGAGAATCATAGGTGGAATCGAGAGCGTCAGCCCTGGAGCTTCTCACGAAGCTGGACGAAAAGTTGATCCTAGCTAGTAACCGGATGATAGCTGGTAACCATACGGGGTATGTGATCAATGTTGAAAAAAAAAAAAAGAGCAGTTTCATCTCTCTTCAGTCCGCACTCAATTCAGCGTGCAGAAGCGGTCGCCGCAAACTAGGAAGACACGCATCCCGTTGCCTGCTGTTTGTTGCTCTAATGTCGGGAGGAGCTGTGTCTTCCTCCACATTTGTATGACGCGTGAAGAAAGCAAGATGAACGTGGTCTGTTCCACAGATCTCCTCGGTTGATGAACCTTTTCCCAGGATGTATGCATATACCGGAATAATGTAATCAAGGATTGTCAGTGAAAGTCGTCCAGTCCAGCTCCCCGATCAGGTGAAACAGCATGGCGGAATAGCGACGCGTGGAGATAGAAGCCTTTTAATTTTGAAATGGAATGCTGGTTTTCCCCTCGTTACTGCGGCCTGGATTTTGTGAAATGCGGGATCCACTTGGTATCCTCCAAGAGAGATGCTCGAAACGTGTCCCTAAACTCCACCAGACTCAGATGGTGTACCAGGACTTCTTCTTCTTCTTCTAAGACGTCGGAATTTACATTGATTTTCGGATTCAGATGATCAAGCCGGGACAGCCCATCGGGCTAAGGCGTTCGACTTGCCCGGACGATGTCGGATATCGAGATCGAATTGGTTGAGATATTGCGCGGTTCGGATCAGCCTTAAATTTAGCTTATCCGGTGACGATGAACCCAAGTGGGTGTGCTTTGCGAGATCAGCTGTCGCCGAATGATCGGTGAAGATTATCGGCGGGATGGAACTTCCTTCGACCAAATGTCGAACTTTACGGATAGTCCATGCCAAACACGCGACCTCCAATTCTGTTGGCCAATATCGAGTCTCGGCCGTTGAACACAGCTTGCTTAAATACATCACTGGTTGAATGGTATTTCGAGAAGCGAGAGGTGCGCTCCACTCCTTCTAAGTCCCGGGGAACTCATGCTGAGGAGAAGATGAGCAGGGAAATTTCCACCTCGTGAAAGTGGCTGGTTGCGAAAGTGTGCAGACTCGCGTCGCAGTGGTAATAGCATCGATGTGAGGAATGTATAAAAGCAGACGAAGACGGAGTCTCAGGAGGAGAAACTGCAAACGCCAAGGTCGATGGTGTTGACCACGGTTTTGACCTGCCGGTGCAAGAAAAACGTGGTCGTGGTCGACTCGGAGCAAGGATGCAACAGGATGCAGACATTTGTTTTTTTGAGGGCGCACACCAGAGCCAAACAAAGAGATCACCAACGGGATTCAGGAATCAACCTCAGAAAGCTTCCAGTGTCTCGATGTTCGCTGTGAACCTCAGTGATTGCATCATTATGGGGTACCGATATTCACTCCCTCAAGAACTGAATGTCTTCAGCGTCGTCTGTACTGAGTTCAGCTTTGACGGGTCTCTGTTTCTGATCGAATGCTCTTTGTATCGAAGGAGAAGTGACGGGTACAACACTTTGACACCGTCCACAGCAACCGTCATAATTATTCCCTTGAAAATCCGTGGCCCCGATCTGCTGGGAGTCGACGACATCGACCGTGCGATTCTTGCCGCGTACTTGCATCCACAGATTCCTCGATGAGGCAGTAGATGTAGGCAGTGTCCGGAGCATTCTGTTAGTACTGACTACAGCACAGCCAAAAGTCATGCTCCGGAACAAGATTTTTTTTTTGCGTCAGATAGCCTGTTCGTCAGTGCCGTCGGTCAGATTGCCATTCTAAAATCGTCCGGTTAGATAGAAACTGCCCAGCCGCACTGCAGCAACGTTCGGTTCGATCAGCTGCGGCGATGTCGGAGTTGCGGAAAAACGCAGCAGCATACCGATCGGTTGAGAGGACCGAAGAGAGAAAAAAAAGATTTTTTGTTTTGTTTCTATTGAAACTTGCCATCGTCGAGGCAGACGCGAGATGCGAGGAAAGTCGAGCATGCCTCGCGTGATGGATTTGTCTCGATGCATTCATTCGACGACAATCTGCCTCCATCATGGAGTGAATAATGTTTGCTGGTGATAGGAAGTCAAATTCCCCGAGTATAAGGCTGCGAGAGGAGATTGTGTGAATGTATATACGGCTTCATGTTTGGGCCGGTCGGGATCCAGACCGATGATGATGATGCATCCTTCGCCATGCAGCCACGATTATTCGCATTATACACTGAGCATGAATGAAAAGATGCGTGTACTGCTCATTGAGGAGACGATTCATCCGGTTGCTGGAAATTTTTGACACAGGGATGTTGCATGCGGGCCTTGCTTGGGGCATGCGACGAGGACATTTGTATGTCTCTCACCGTGTCGTGTGAATGGTGTCGAGGCTTGTTGAGAGTTGTCGCGGGTCAGTTAGTTGAGGAGCATCGTCGAAGACACGCTCAACTTTGAGACCTCATGAGGGGGGATATGCCTCGATCGCTTTTTCCATCAAGTATCTTCATGGGTTTTGGAGGCAGTTGCCAACTTGTAGGGTTGTTGATGCCACGTGATGGAAGTCGCACGTGGTGGGAGATCCACAACAACCATGTGCATTCACGGGCAGCTGGCAGCCACGTGGTGGGAGACCCGCTTGTTACTGAAAAGGAAATTAGCATGTTCCAGCGAGGGTGATCGTCATGACGACATGGTACTTAACTGCTGTACACGAACAAGGTCCCAGCCGCCTAGATACAAGCGTGGCATGGTCACCTGGCAAACATGTCTGGAGGGTTGGGATGACCAGGCATGGATGTGAGGCTTCCACTCTTGACAGAGAGGATGGTCAGCCAGCCAGTATCAATGGAGGAGCATAAGCATAAAGGGAAGAGTAGACATACCAGAAGATGGAGTGCTTTCCTGAAGCACAGATGTCTTCTGCTGTCAAGGGAGCGACAAGAAGAAGATGCAGTGCACAAGCTGAAGTACTTCAAGCACAGCTGTCTCTTGCTGTGCAAGGGAAGACAAGAGTAAAGAGTAGAGGGTATGATAAAGAATGCAGCATGCAAGACACCTTGTGTGATATATCATACAGTATAGTGAGCATGTATATAGGAGGTGTGATGTGGTGCGGTTGGTATATAGAGAAGAGTAGTGAGAGATGAGGTATATGGAAGAAGAAAAAGAATCAGAAAGGATCGAGGGGGGAGAGGAGCTGTATTTATAGACGGCTGGGAGATCTATGTGAGGCCTCGCTAAGCTAAGCGAGAAGTCGTCACTGCTCACATGGGAGGTCGTCCCTGTTCTCCTGGATTTAAAGTCTCGGCGTGAATTCAAAGGATGCTACAGTATCCTTAAACAGAAATGCTACAGGATTTAAATATCCACGGCTACAGACAGAGACAATATCCTAAAACGGCAACCGCTACAGAATCATTCATGGCCAGACGGAACAAGCCAATGGGAAGACTACATGTGGTGACGAACCAGCATCATCGGTGGCTACCGGGTACCATACAAAGAGGCCGGACAGTGACGATGAGAAACGGCACAAGCCGGTAGAAAGACTACATGTAGTGACGATCCAGCACCGTTCAGTGACGACTGCAGTGACGGAAGACAGCCGGCTCGAGGATAGCTTCGAGGGAGCCGGCTTCGATGAGCTCTGCAATCAGCCCGAGATTAGGCCAGTGGATGGTAGCTAGATGACTACGAATTCAGCCGAAGGCGTTCTTGTAGTGTACGTAGACAGTAGACGACTATCGGAAAGAAGCTTGTCTATATACTCGTAATTTATGCTGGCTTGCTCTGTATCAACAGAAGATATGCTCATTACTTCCAGAGGATAGACTAGACAGCCAGCTTCTCCATAGCCTCCCTCGCATCTTCGCCCACAGACACCTTGTCAGCATCTTTGCCTTCAACAGAGCCATCCGGTTGCGCCGTTACCGGGCCCTTGCCGCCCGGGTAGCGAGAGCCCTTGTCCTTGGGCTTCTTCTTCTTCTTCTCTGGCTCCGGAGGCGGCGGGTAGGCCTTCTTCTCTACCTCCTGCCACTCTTTGGAAGCCTGGAACTCCTCCTGGATCGGAGCCAGAAGGTTGTTGAGAGCTTCCGTCACAGCGGCCTTGAGAAGTTGTGGGGTGAGCTAGATAGTGTGTCAGTAAGCATGGAACAAGGAGATAACCGCATAATTGAGCCCGAAAGATTCAGTACTTACTTTATCTTCTCGGTAGTCTGCCTTCAGGTCTTCGATATTCGAATACTTCAATGGCTCCTCGCCCTCTTTCCGGTTGACCACAAACTCGCCTGTGCCGTCATCCCTGCTCAGTGCGCTGACGGGCAAGAGCACATATTCGACGAAGCTGATGATGCCGTTGCCCTCCACCTCTCTGGGGGCGGCAAAGGCCTTCTTTATCTTCCGTTTCACCGCGTCCGCATTGTCGAGAATGTCGATCTTCGAATCCGGGTCCGAAGAGGACATCTTCCCTCCTGCCAGACCGGGGACCATCGGGTTCATCAAGTGAGCCCGCTCTTTGTATCCGATTCGGGGCAGCGTCTCCTGGGCAAGGGTGAAAATCTTGCGCTGGTCAACACCGCCGAACTGTGCATCAACACCCAAATGCTCCTCGTCCAAGGCCTGCATGAGAGGGTATATCAACCCCGACAGGGGAGCATTTTCCACCTGCTTAACGACTTCAGCACCGGCTTTCTTAGCGTCGTGTTCCGTCACCATGCTGCTCAGCCGGAAGATGTCCATGGTGTATTCCTTGGACAATTGGTAGGAGCTGCCGAGGACGAATTCCAGCTTGTCAATGGGCACATTGAGTGCCTTTAGTAAGGAGGTCACGACAAAGCGGTAGTACTCGGCGCGGTAGTTCACGAGCTCGATAGGCGCTTTGAGGTTGTCGAGGAAGGCGTGGATATCTGCCAGCAGGATCTTGACACGGCATCCGGCACGCAGGAAATGCGCCAGCTTTACCATGGGGACAAAGTAACCGCAGTGAGGACGTCCAGTTGTTGCCGTACCTAACAGTACCAAGAATTAATCATCAGCTAATGCTATTCCATAGAGCGAACCTGCGGTGTGATTTTTTTTTTGCTCCGATGATGTAACAACCGACGGAGAGGGATCCTACTCACCCCAGTAGATAACCAGGGGCCTATTCTGCTTGATGATGACATCTTCCAGGATCTCCGGCTTCAAAACCTCCTGCAGCTGGGACGTGATCAGGTCCAGCTTCTCCTGGGGACTGAGTTCACGGGCCATGGTGACGGACTGCGGGGTAATCGGGCAACACGTGCGATCGGAGAGCAATCCACCGGACTCAAGCCGCGGTCCTGGAAGATAACCTCAAAGCCAAGTAAAGATTTAACCTCAATTGGTCCCGCCGGACAGAGTGGAAGAGAGCTCAGGCGGCCTGCAGGAAAGAGGATTGTCTTCTGACTCAGTGGTTGTGTTGGCGGGGGATTTTCGCAACATTCTGCCGCTGCCGCCTCACCGCCTTGACTGCCACAGGTTGCAGAGTCCATAACAGCCACAGATACAAATTACGGAGTAGACTCGATTCTAATCATAATTCTGTACACGAGAGAGATCTCCTGGGAGGAGACCTTACAGCATGATTGAGCATAGCATCGATCTACCACTGCTTGAACTGTCATGCGGCGTCACTTGGGCTCGATTGGCGGGTCAGAAAGTGGTGCACGAGGGATATATATAAATCGTAGTAATTCGAGAAAGCAAAATCGATGCAACCAAGCGTATCATCCTATGGATTACTACCCTAGCGGACCAAAATTCGAATTCGCATCTTAAATCTTCGTTGCAATCGCTGCATATAAAGATTCCATCCTAGAAAAAAAAAAGAGAAAAAAAAAATTAACTGGGAAGAACATGTGAAGCATCCAACAGCAGACGTCTGCTAGGGACAATCAAGAAATCAACATTTGGCCGATGGATCTCAGGCTTTCCAGCAGCTGTCGGCTGAACCAGATTCTAGACGCTTCGAGGCTCAATCATCCTGCATCAAACCATTCATAAACGTAAGGAGCACTTTAAATCCTGTCTTCCGTCGGCTGATTTTTAGCTGTACGAGTACATGTACTCCAGTAAGGACTGCAACCAGGCTAGCGGTAGGGGAGTACGGAGTAGAGATCTGCTAAATCGATAAAGTGGCTAGACAGACCAGGCCAATGACGGAGTGAAACATGGCTGTCCTTGCGTGGGAGTGCAGTATTTAGAAAAAAAAAGGGAAAAGATGAGGCTGGAGCGTGGCGCTGCGGCTAGGGCCCCACGTGATCCGCCCACCTTTCCTGCCTCCCGATTTTTGCAGCCGTCCAGCCAATCAGCTGCGGGCGGCCCTTCGCCTAGCCGCCGCCTAAGCAAAGGCGCCGGCAGGGGAGTTGAATTATCTTCAATTATTGAACGCCAGGCTCATCGTCAGCTCGTCCAGGGCAACGTAATCCCTGGCCAGCAGACTGCGTGTCTGCTGTGGCAGGATGCAGCCATCCAATGAGAAAAGAGAAGTGTGCGACTAGAGCGATCTGGTCAGGTTTCACCGGTTGATCGTCTCCGGTGGAAGAGCCTAATCTTGGCTCTAGATTAGGTACTGACTACACTACATGTACTGTACGCTGCCAGGCGGTCAGCCGGTGGATCCTCGATAAGCCTCTATCGATAAAGAGGTGGTTGGGGTGGTTGTGCTGGTGAAGCTGGTCGATATAAACCATCCCAGCTCGCTAGCAGCATGATGGTGCTCGATTCACTCGGCAATTTCATCGTGACTCAGTCCAGGACTGAGCAGACTGACTGAAGGTCTTGGAAATATTCTTTTTTTTCCGGAGCTCATTGCCATTGTCTGCGATTTACGGTGTATATTCTTGGGCGACAGCGGTGCTTGCAGAGGCGAACGGCCTCCCTCACCTGACCTTTCTCTCCGACTTCTTCCCTCCACGCAAGATGCGATTCTCTGCAGCTGCTCTCCTCTCGTCTGTGCCACTCATTGCGGCTCAAACCTACACGAACTGCAATCCGCTGCATACCTGTAAGTTGCTCAATTGACCTTCCATTGCCTCTTCCAGGCGAAGTCGGTACTGACTGCTCCCAGCTTGTCCTCCAGATCCCGCGCTGGGAAAGTCGGCCAGCTTCGACTTCACCAAAGGCGCCTCGGACCAGTGGACGCCCAGCGGTGGCACTCCCACGTACGACAGCAGCAAAGGCGCCGCGTTCACCATTGCCAAGCAGGGCGATGCGCCGCTGATCACCTCGAAATTCTACATCATGTTCGGCCACGTCGAGTACGTGATCCAGGCCGCTCCGGGCACGGGCATTGTCAGCAGCGCCGTCCTGCAGTCGGACGACCTGGACGAGATCGACTGGGAATGGCTGGGCGGCGACGACAGCAGCGTGCAGACCAACTACTTTGGCAAGGGCGACACCAGCACCTACAACCGCGCCGCGACGTACTCGGCCCCAAACAACCACGATGGCTTCCACACGTACGCCATCGACTGGACGGCCGACCATATCGTGTGGCAGATTGACGGCACGACGGTGCGCACCCTCACTCCCGAGACGGCGGACACCAACCAGTACCCGCAGACGCCCATGATGATCAAGGTTGGCATCTGGGCGGGCGGTGATCCCAGCAACCCGCAAGGAACCATCCGTAAGTTTCCCCGTTTTCCTGTCTGGTGGTCTTCCCAGCTGACAACTGCAGAATGGGCTGGCGGTGTGACGCAGTACGACCAAGGTCCGTTCACCATGTACGTCAAGTCGATCTCGGTGACGGACTACTCGACGGGCTCGCAGTACAAATACACTGATGAGAGCGGCACCTGGGAGTCGATTGAGGCCGTTGGCGGCAAGGTGAACGGGAACAGCGGCGCGGCCGTGTCGGTGGCCACGTCGGCTCCAGCGGTCACGGCCACTCCGGACAGCTCGCAGCCCATTCCTTGGAGCGGCACGCATCGGGAGACGTCCAGTTTCTCGACTCCCAGTATCTGGCCCTGGGTGCCGGCCGCCTCCTCCTCGTTGACGGACACGATCCCGAGCGGTTGGCCCAGTGCATCGCCGCCCAGTGCGGTCTCTGTGAGTAGGGATTCCCTGGTAGTTTTTTTTTTGTCTCGTGAATGAGGACTGACCGGCTGTCTTTTCTTACAGACAACCTCCCCATCTATTACCTCGTCTTCTTCCTCCTCGTCGGGTTCCTCTTCCCCCTCTGGCGGTGAGACGGCCGTCAGCTCACCCTCACAAACCACCGCCCCGTCCAGGTCAGGCCAGACGACGCTGGTGACTTCGGTGACCACCGCTTCTCCGCAGGCATCAGGCTCGACGTCTGCGACGACGTCTGTCCCTCCGGCGCCCGCTAAGAGTGCGGCAGCGAGCCGGCTCGAGGCTGCGCGGGCTGCCGCTCTGTGCGCAGTCCTCGGAAGCGCATTCCGTCTGTTGATTTGAGGTTGAACTCAGACGGCAGACGGACACTCTCTGGCATGGATGGCGTTTGGATTGGACGGGTTGGATTCTAATTAAGACGGTTCCGAGCGAGCAACGACTGGCTGGGAACTGGTTTCTTTTCTTGCATCTATGATTTGCATTGCACATAGACTTCTTTTCTCTTTTCTTTCTAACAGCATGGATCGGCGTTATGATGTGATACGGAATGTTCGACACGACCAGCTGCATGATATGATCGGATGGGTTGATTCCTCTTTTGCATGGTTTATGTGCATATGATCGCTGCATGTGTTGTATAGAGTAATGGCATAGAGATCGGAATTGACTGAATCAAATCAGAGCAGATCGTTCTGTACGCGCATACCTCAGCAACACGTCATGTGTGAGCGACTAAGGTTCTCGGGAGCTGCCGGATCGAACATCATTTCACCCAGCTGCCTTCGACGTGGACAATGCCAGTTCCATGCTTTCCACAGAGGACCAAATCTCGAAATGATGACGAGAATACTCCATCACCTACGCCCGCTCCGCCGTGCAGTCCCCGTCATAACCTCTGCAGCGGACACGACCAACCAACTCGCATACTCAGGTGGAAGTATTCCTCCTCCTAGCCTAAAACAATTGACAGCTTGAACATCGCCAATTCATTCAGTCTAATCAAAAAAGCAAAGCAGACACGGTAAACACACACATTGACCTTGCCTGAACTGGCCTAAACCGCTGAACTAACCGACTCACCATCCAACGCAGGCAACATGGATGTCCCCACCAAGATCACATCCAAAGTCTACCTCATCCGCCACGGCGAGACGGACTGGTCCAAGGCCGGCAAGCACACGTCGCGGGCAGAGGTGCCGCTGTCCAAGACGGGCGAAGAGCAGGTCATCAAGGCGCGCGACCACTTTATCGGCGAGGGGAAGCTGATCGATCCGGCGGATATCAGTCGGATGTAGGCCCGTCCTTCATTTCTCGTGTAGCGATTGCTACTTGTCTAACTAATTCATTGGGTGATTTAGTTACTGCTCCCCCCGAGGCCGGGCACGCCGGACATGCGAACTGCTCAACCTGGGCCATCACGGGCGTCTGCTCTGGGAGGAAGAAACGCCCGAGACGCCCGGACGCACCAACCTGCAGACCAAGGTCGGCACGCCGGTGCTGGTCACGGAGCGGCTGAGGGAGTGGGACTATGGCGACTACGAGGGGATGACGATCAGCGAGGTGCACGAGCTGCGCAAGACGCGGGGGCTGGACAAGGACCGGGAGAACGATGGCAAGACGTGGAATATCTGGGTGGATGGATGTGAGGGGGGAGAGTATGCCACCGTCTCCGTTTCTGTCTCTTGACATATACTCTCTAAGGTGGTGGTGTTCTGACGACTCGATCTAGATCCCCGCAGCAGGTATCGGACCGTCTCGACAGTCTGATCAAGGAGATCCTGAAGTTCATGGAGACGGCTGGACCGACGCCCGGCGGCAAGACGATTCCGCGGCCCAAGAACATCATCTGCATTGCGCACGGACACATCCTGGCCTCGATGGCGCTGCGATGGGCGCAGCAGCCGTTGAAGAACGGTATGCGGTTGCTGATGGAGACGGCGGGTGTGGCTGTATTGGGGTGGGTATAGTAGTCAAAAAGTTTTTGAATGCATACTGACGAGAATAGTTTCGAGCATGACGATATTCGCGAGCCGGGCATTATCCTGGGACGGCGGGCAGGGCTGTAGACAATCCAACGCTAATCTACAATTTAACCGGCTTAGAATTGAGTTGCGAAATAAAAACTTAGAATACTTAGAATGGAACTGAACGTTGAAGACTATCGAGATAGAATGAATGGAATCATTCAGCATGCATCTGCTTTATCACAGTCAAAACTACTAAAATACCTACGCATGTACAGTATATGTATGTACATACATACCCGTAATTCCTACCCATACATCGCCACATTCCACCCCACATCGCGATGATAACTCGGCAGGAAGAACGACCTGTCCGTCTTGACCTTGTCAGGCGGCTGCAGCGACTTGGTGTCCACGGGGGGAGTCTGGCTGATGCGGTGGGTGAGGTCGCGATGTTCGACGACGCCGATGTCTTTTCTGGTGTCGTCAGTAGAAGCTCTAAAAAAAAATGAGAAGGCGGAAATTGTTCTGAGGAAAGGAATGAGATACGAACAGTGAGTCTTTATGCGGGGGATTGCCCTCATTGTAGACGATCGTCTTCCATGCTTCGTGGCAGTCGTTGATGAGGGAGATGGCGAATCTAGAAAATCATCATTAATAAACAAACAATTTCCATTTTCTTTTTCCCCAATTGGGAAATCCAGGGAAATCAACATACTCCTCCCCCCTAACCTCTCCACCCAAAGCAACGCTATTCTCAGGCTTCCCCTCCGGAACCTTATACACACTGAACCAGTACTTCATCGAGTCCAGAAAACCCGGCATGTGGCGGTCAACGTCGGCAATGTGCTCGAGTTTCTCGGCCAGCGGATCCGTGACGTCGATGGCGATCACCTTCCAGTCCGTCTCGCCCTGGTCGAGGATGGCGAGGGCGCCGAGAACCTTGACGGGCTTGACTTGCCCCGTGAAGCCGACGTCGCGGCCGATTTCGCATACGTCGAGGGGGTCGTCGTCGCCGGGGGCTTGGGTGTCGGGGTCGATGTGGGAGGGGTCTTCCCATGTCTGTAGATACATACATAAAAAAAATATCCAAGAAGATAGTGCTTAAGCAGGGGCTTATATACCTGCGGAAAAGCACCATAGTTCCACGCATACCCCTTATAGGGAAAGATATTCGGGACATAGCGCAGTTGACCCTTTTTAACATCCTGCTTGATGGGGGTGAGGAATTCGTCTTTTGCGATCTGGAAAGCACCCCACAATTCGTCAGATATATACAATATACACACAGGTACCTGTTGATGTAGTTGATGTGTGTTGGGGGTTCGCACCTCCATCTTCGCATTCCCAAACCGAGGAATCTCCACCACCATGTTCACTACCTGCCCCGCTTTGCCGCCGTCTGTGTATAACGGCACGTCGTGCCAGGGGGAGACGAGTTCGTGGTTTTGGTCGCCTTCGAGGTAGATGCGGAAGTCGGTAGTCCAGGGCTGGCCGGCGACGCGGGGGTGGTAATCAGCAGTAGCCATGGCGGATACGATGGGATAGAAGGAAATATCTTATCTGGATTATATATAGCACAGTATAAAAATAGGATTTATATTCTATGAATATCTATATAGATACAGCTTGTCGTTATCGTACATAGACCAGGGATAATACCTTTCTAACGGATGAAAGAAGGCATTACAGCGAATGACGTATGTACTGTATATAGTACGGCTCTATAGTAGAGTAGCTATTTGCACGCATATAATCCAAGAGATGGATGAAGCAAGTTAAAATATTGCTTTCGCCCCGATTGAGAAAATGAAGAATTGACAGACACGTGGAAAAAACGAAAAGAAAAGACTGGCAGCAAGTCATGTAAAACAGGTGAACAGGGTAGACATTATTCAACCGTGCTATCTTACTCCGTAAATTAAGGGCTTCTAGAATTAATTTTTAAAAAAAATTTATTTTAGTTATTTCTTTTTTTCTTTCCATGGAATATCGACAACCCCATGAAAAAAAAAGCTTAACGTAATCCACCACCGAGCTGCGCGGACCACCGAGCTGCGCGGCCACCACCTCGGCCACCCCCTATCATCGGATTTATCGCGATTTACCAACGCACCGCGTCATGGCTGATATATCAAAAGAAGGGCGTATGCAATTAGCACTTGAAGCCTATAAGAAAGGTCTTTTTCCATCAAAAACTGCAGCTGCCAAAGCTTTTGACGTGCCTCCAAGGACCTTTATGACACGTGTTAATGGGACTACTGCT
>NW_013562519.1:0-1229 GCF_000968595.1 Rasamsonia emersonii CBS 393.64
CCAACCGTAGTCGTCGATACTTAACGATGGTGGTTAGGGAAGGAGTCAAGGAGTCTTCCTAACTCTGTGTCGTTCACGAGCACGCGACGGTCTAACTGACCCGGGTCTCCTTTCTTGAGACAACGGCCTTACCTGGCGAAGGGGCTCTTCCTCGAACGATCTCTCACAAGTATAAAGGGGTCTCGCAGGATCACACGCTAAGGTATCTCAGATAAACAAATAACAACGACTAGGTCAGAGGCAACGCCTACTAGAGCTATACCGAAGTATACCACTAGTAGTAAGAAGTCTTACTGACCCCCAAAGTAAGTATCTTAGTAACAGTAGAATAACGGAATGAATTGAGCGCGAGTAAGGAAAGACTAGATACACGGCTGGAATTTTCCCTCCTTTTATATCTCTTCCTGAGTATACCATTAGTATACCCTTCAGTGGTATGCCATTGAGGTCTTCCGAGGCCTTTTGGTATACCTTTCTTGGTATATCTGAATGGTATACCTATACCATGTCACGTGATCTCTGATGGTATGTCTTTGTGTAGTTTCTGCCTCGCGGGGTAATTGTTTCATCCTGCATCGCTGTGTTGGACAGCGTTGTCTCCTGTTGGTTCATAACAACAGGGTTCAAATGACCTTTGCTGTTTTAATATACTACTACTCCAGAGCAAGAATTGGGGCCTTTATTCCTGATATGTTAAAAGCGGATGATCAGGGACTCCAATATAAGGTATTTATTATTATCCTATACTATTTGGCATGTCTCTGAACGACTTTAGGACATCAAATTATACTTCTATTGCAGGCCTGATGGCGAAAAGGAAATTTTTTCTATCTTAGTCAAAAATGGGTCAAAAATAATCATGACCCCATAAATATAATGTAGGACATGCTATTCCTTGCTCCTAAGCAAAAATCCTGACTAGCCTTTCTAGGTTTCATGTAGCAATTGTGACGGATCCAATTCCAGGCAATAGAGCAGTTTCTTATCACTAGGAGCGATCTAAATTACAAGAGACTAGGCTGGGAGGAGAGGAGAAGAAGGAAGGGAGCCAGGTCGCTAGCGAGGCGATTTATGCAAGTATTCTGCCGTACCTATACCTCACCGCTTTTCTCACCGCTCACGTGACGACAGGCAAGTTGAATCGTCACATCACCCCCCCCCTCCAAAATAGAGCCTGCCCTCAGGCGATGGTAAGGTCAAATTTTGCCAGACCAATCAGAGACCTCATT